>NW_019525172.1:89720-90139 GCF_002814215.2 Seriola lalandi dorsalis | reverse complement strand
GTGTGTGTGTGTGTGTGTGTGTGTGTGTGCGCGCGCGCTCACACAGGTTGGTGTGTACATACGTGGGAGTGAGGAAGCTTTCCCAGAGGTGACACTGCAGCTTAACTCAAAGCAGATGAGACCAAATGCTAAGAATCTCAAAACATATCTGTAATTCTGCGTAATATCATTGCCAGCATTCATGTTTAGTTCATAGTCACTATCATCAGATGAAACATACCGTGTTCTAGTATCATTCCACTATCAGTTTGATTGAAGTAGCTGGTTGGCATTAATATAGTCCTATGTTCTTATCATTATCTGCAAATCATGGGAAAAGACCAAAACAACAATGTGTTATCTCCTCCCAAGCCCACTTGTTCAAACTGAAGATGTAAATCTTTAAAAACCGGGTTCACACATAATTTTTTTTTTTTTTT
>NW_019525172.1:81197-89464 GCF_002814215.2 Seriola lalandi dorsalis | reverse complement strand
CCCACCCCCCACCCTCGCTCTCGGGCTGGCTCTGTATCGGATTGCTGACTTCACAATAGGCCCTGAATCATCACTCTAGCCAGAGAGACACAGGGAGAGACGAAGAGGCGGGCAGGCCGGCGGAGAAAGAGAAGGTGGGACAGACAGACAGACGGGGAGACAGGAAGACAGATGGACCAACTCAAGGACAGGGAGAGTAAACTGTGTCTCTCTGTGGGAAACTTGCTTCCTTAGGAAATCTTAAAAACATCCATAAACAAATCTAACAGAAACTTCAAACAAAAAATGCAAATTTGAAATGGTCTCAGTGAGACTGGAAAGTTTTGTTTGTTGTATTACAATACATGTTGTATTGTAGTTTCCGACCTATTAACACCTACTGTTCCACCTGCGCGATGGTAGCACTCCAGTATGGAGAACTTTTACATACTGGTCATAGTACTACTAAAAAGGTTTACTGGTAGATTTGACTCTTTGTCCTTTCAGTTACGGTTGTAAAAACAGTCCAGGTACGAGGCAAAGCAGAGCATTTAAGAAAAAAAAAACACAAAAATGTGTTGCTCTTTAAAAAGTCCATATGTTCTCGTACAGGCAAACCACTTCCAAGAGGGCGGGTTGCTGGTTTAAGGGTTAATGTTATTCAGATTAGCGATGCACTGATCTGATTCACTGGATATAACTGACCTTATCCTCTTGATAAGGTCACTTATATTCACTGAGTCATAATGGCCTCATGTTTTAAAGAAGAAGGGGGGAAAGAGAATCAGAGGAGGATACCCTATGTTGAAGTGTCAGAGCCGGTAGCAGGAGAGTGAAAGTAGGATTGGTGCATCTATGAAGCAGATATCATCTACACAGTCAGGACTGCTTAAACAATTTGTCAATTAATCGATTAGTTGATCGTATAGAGAACAGGTTGACAACAAGTTTGATAAATCTGTTGATTGTTCATTGTTTATTTATCAATCACAAATATTCATCAGTGCAAAGCATCGGGTTCCGTATTTTCAAACTGGAGCATTTGCTGCTTGTCTGATTTTTATTTTGTGTTTTTTATCATTGTTAATTAAATATCTTTGGCTTTTGGACTGACGCTCAGACAAAACAAGACATTTTTTGCAGCCAGGCATTAAACTCATGAGTCACAAGTACACAACGATCCATAGCAAAGACAGAAGAAATAAAAAATATACAGTATATATATATATTTAAAAAGACTGAAATATTTAATAGATAATGAAAATAGACATTCCTTGCAGCCCTAGTGTGCAGTACAGTCAGTACAGACCCAGGTCACAGCCCATCTGGCCTCGGCGACCCCTCAGCTACCTCTCTGAGTCTACGCTGCAGAAAGAGAAATCCAATCTCCCAGCAGAGCAGCAGAGGAAGTTCTCGCGGCAGGCATGGCAGGCAGGTTCCTCCGTAACCAAAGCACAATTGTTGCAATTTCATTTCCTTCCCAGCAAAATGAGGAAACATGCTCCTTTTTTTTTTTTTTTTTGTAACCAATGGCAGATGAGCAGACCAGAGCGAACAAAAGGTGGGCTGTGCTATCAAAGGCTCTATTTATGGACATTGCTGCGGGAACAAAGAATAAAATGTTTTACTACTTCGACTCCTGTTCGTGTAATGTCGTTATTTTTGGAGGAGTCTGAATTCAGTGTTGTTACTGTTGTAGTTTCTTTGAGAGTAAACTTCACGTTAAAATGTTCAGAAGAGACAAATGTAACATCTGGCAATAATGAGATTTTCCCTGAAAACTCGGAGTGATCAATAAAGTGAGGAATCTTGGCATGAAATATTGTGCCCTGATTGACTTCCATTAAACAAGCATGGTCACGTTATGAGACCGTCTCCACTCAGATGACCTCAGTCGTCCCACACCACACAAAGTATATGTGTATAACAGAGAAAGAAACACCTACACACACACACACACACACACACACACACACACACACACACACACATATACTCTCACACAGACACACACAGCAGACACTCAAGCACACATATCATGTGGTTTCCTGTCTGGTGCGTTCCTCTAGAAAGCCCACGCCGGTTGCTCTGGGTTTCTAGATGGATTCTCCAGTCTGTTTGGGGGGTTTGACTCTGTCAGACTGTGATTGGCTCACAGGCCGTCTGTGACCTGCTGACCTCACACCTAGCTGGCTTTCCTAGCTGGCCGGCCAGACTCTCACTCAGATCTCTTATATACGAGTTATAAATTATCTGGATCAAGGCAAAAACCGAATAGGTTTTGGTGAAAGACAGATGTTTCGGTTGTTTCGTGCATCTTAAATAAAAGTAATGTCAAAACAATGGCTGTAAAAGTTCTTATTCCATTTTCCACATGATCATAGAATCCTTGGTCTATGGTATTAACTTAGGCTGATTTCTCCAAGTTTCCAAAACTCAGCATAGTTTTTGAATAGAACAATCACCAATTCACTATGTGGGTGAATCCAACTTCCAGTAAACCTGACAACATTACACTTCGGCTGAACAACATGCATACAAAAAAAAAAAAAAAAATCATATTGTGATTATTTTGTCAGATATTACGATTTCCGATGAGTCATTTTAGTGGGAGTGGTAGTTTCTGCATTTCAATTTCACTGCAAAAAATATACAAATGATGATGATGTGATTTTTGCTGTGGTCTGTACCAAAGCCTGTTCCCTTACGTCTGGAGAATATGACGTGCAGGATGGGGCATCTCTGTAGCACCACAATGCTTCATTTAGGATGATATGTATTATGACACATTTTACTTTCAATAAAAACTGCAGCTCCTGTGATTTGGATATTGCACTTGTCTGCGCTGTGACTTTGGTAATACTTCAAATAATTGTTGAGCCCTACGTTACTGTAAAAATCCTAAATATTGAAGGAATAATTGGGGATAATGAGAAATGTGTTTATTCACGTCCTGATGATAGTTAGCTTAGCTTAGTTTATAGACTGGAGGCAAGTTTTTTGCCTGGTTCTGTCCAAGGGTAGCCAAAATCAAAATCAGCCTGCCACCACTTCTACAGACAAGAAATAGCCCGACAAATAAAACCACAACTTGTCGTTTTTATACTTCGGTATTTCCTTACCACCTGCGATCTCCATTTGGTTGTCTCCATCCCCAGTAACAAGTGTCCTTTCAGCAGCAGCTCCAGAGGAACTGAGAGGAAAGCGACCAACAGTAGAAAATCTACTGGTCGAAAATAGTTTTCACCTTGGCTCCATGGGAAGACGTCAGCATTGTTTTTACTTTTTGATTCATTGCGTCGCTCTTTATAACTTGATCAGTCATTACACATACAGTTAATAAGTTCAGAACGTATAAACAGTGGGAGATTAGTGTGAACAGCTGTCTGTGCAGATTATACTTCTCTAAGTACGCCAGAGGAAAAAAAACGAAACAAAAAAACAATAGCACAGAAACGCCCTACATTTTGCTTCCTTTTTTCACTCGTCTGCTTTTCTTTGACCTCAACTCCTCCTTTTCCATAGTTATCAACCATAATGAAATCAAGAATAATAGCATTTTTTTTTCATGAACATATTAAGTGTCCTAAATATTTTCTTCCCTCCGTGCAGCTCAGACGGAGGGGACTAGAAGTCTGAACGGCAGACTCTCTCAGCAACGCTCAGCTGTCAGCTAAACATAAATCTTACAAGAATCACTGTACACTAAGCTGAAATTGAAGTGCACCTCGGTGCCACAACCAGGATGCCAGCCTACTAGAGGGATGCCAGGGGGTAGCTGTTACACTCCACACTCCTGTGATCTGTCCACATGCCTTGTCGCCGGGCAGATTTTGAAACGACTGTCTATGACGCCAATGCAATCTTGGCAATCAGGGTTGGGCCATGCTCGTATTTAGCTACTGCTGCTGCATGTAACTTTGTGTGAATGTGTCTGTATGGGGTTGTAGGGGTGAAAGAGGGGTGCAACCTGACCCCTTTCCTCCTCTAACTCGGTCTCTCTCTCTCTCTCTCTCTGTCTTTCTGTCACACACACACACAGACTGGGACAGCTGCCATACTTGGGGCCTCTCCCAGCGCACCAGAGGAAAAGGCTACGGCTAAAAGAACCTTTTTTCCCCTCTTTTTTTCACCCCCCCCTCCCCTCCCCTCCATCTCTCTCACTTTTTTCTTCTGGTGGTCATACGTTTAAATCCTACAAGGCTCTCTGGGGTCAACAAACACCCCCCCCCCCCCCCCCCCCCCGTCTCTCACTGCTTCCTCCACTAGCCAGCAGACTGGAGGCTTCAATCAGGGCTCTGTCGGATCAAGAGTCATTGAGAGACTGTGTGTGGAGTGTGTATTCATATGTGTATGAATACACACTGATCTGCTTAATGCTCATACAAATTGATGATTGATTAACTAAATTCATAATATAACATTTGGTCCAAACAGCATCATTCATGTCTCCTCATCATCACCTCACAGCATCACTCAACAACAGCGACAACGAAAAAAAACAAAACAACAACAACAAAAAAAAAAACAGTTATCACCTTTTCTCCAAAACTAAACAAGTATGTGACAACAGGTGGAGCGAGACACTTAAACAAGCTAAAAGTAGCATTACGAGGCTAACCACTGTTGGCCCTGCCTCGGGCTCCTTCCAGGGTTCCCTGAGGACCCCAGACGGCAGGCTGGCCTTCGGCAAGCAGGCAGCCAGAGAGGACTTTAAAGGGTAGAAGGGTAGAAGGGTAGAGGGGAGGGGTGGGGGTATCAGGTGTCAACAGACAACTCCCCGAAACTTTGTGTGTGAGGTCTGCGCTGTTTTCTTAGCCACCCGAGACACGCCTATTTCAATGAGGCAGTGCGAGGAAAAGAATTAGCCACTTTCAGCTTAAATATTTAACAAGAGGAAAACATTCAAAGGAAACAAATTACAATTACCGAATCAATTTACAAATTAAAACCTTCACTTTCAATTGAAGTTGAATTCAATTTACGAAAGTGAAAATTTTAATTAGTGTCACATCAGTTTGAAGATTTCTTCATCTCCTATAACATTAAACTAAATCTGCTGCTGGGACGAAACAAGACATTTCATTATGTTAACCTGGTTTGGGAAAGTGTGACAAGGCATTTTTCACTATTTTCTAACATTTTGATAATGGGAATAATGGTTAGTGCCTGGCCAACATTATCACTCTACTGATTATATTTTCTTATACACTGTTATCCCCCCTGCCCTAATTCCATTTCCACACCATTATGTCCTTCCCACTGTTATCACTGGGGGTTGACAAAATATTGGAGCAACCTAATAAAGTGGAAACTGAGAGTGGATTATACACTGCGTCCCCCAAATTTCCTCAAATCATTGATACCAGATTCTGATCCAAAAATAAATCCACAACAACTAATCAACTACACTTCACCGACTAGCAGCTTTATGTCGTAAACTCGAACATTTCGAGCAAATAAAAAGGTAAAGACCAAACACCCCGAGAAGTCACAAATCTCTCCTCTATAGGCTCGTAGGTCTGCGTGACATGATTAAAATCTCTGCCCTTGCTCTGAGGTCTCATTTCTAACCTGAACAATTAATCAATGTCTGTGAGCCGCAGCTCAAATTCACATTATAAATGATATCACTGCCCTATTTAAAGCAGGTGAAGTAATTGTGGAATACGGACATCAATATTTGATATTTGGATGGCAGCAAGACAAGATGGATGCTCATTTTCTTTCTTTCTTTCTTTCTGTCTTTCTTTCCTTCTTTCTTTCTCTCTCTTTCTCTCTCTCTCCCTCTTCCTCACTTAATAAGTCTCTATGTGTGTGTGTTGTTGTGTTCATGCACTGTACAGTATGTGTGAGTGACAGTACTCCACTGGGGTCAGCCCGTAATCTAAGCCGGGGCGAGTCTGACAGAGCAACACAAAAAGTGGGAGAAAAACAACATACTTCATGTGCTCTGTCCCACTTCGTGCTATTATTACTGCCGAGGCTGGCAGGTCAGAGGGAGAGAGAGAGAGGGAGAGAGAGAACCAGGCCTGATGGAGGAGGAGGAGGAGGAGGAGGAGGAGGAGGAGGAGATGAAATTACACCTGTTCTGGTGGCTGACTAACGACTTTGAAATGCGAGTGGACTTCGCTCGCCGCCAAAATCATTTTCCCAACAATACGGCCTGATCTTTAAACAAGCAGAACTGGGACGCTGTGCTGACGTGACGCAGAGACAGCCTGCTGTGCCGAGACACTAACAAACACTCAGGCTGTGTGTGTTTGTCTGTGTGTGTGTGTGTGTGTGTGTGTGTGTGTGTGTGTGTGTGTGTGTGTGTGTGCAGAAGCACGTGTTTGAGGTCTAAAAGATATGGGAGTGACAAAAAATAAGTCCAACTTTTTAAATTGAATTAATCAGTAACTTCAATGACAATGAACTCACTTGAATTACACACACACACACACACACACAGACACAAACACACACACACACACACACACACACACACACGGTTCCTAAATCGATGTCTATGTCCACGTCTCATTCACTCTGACTGCTGCCATATGGTTACTGTACCCTCACTGAACCACATCTGCTGTGTGTTAGTGCACACACACACACACACACACACATCCACGCATCTCTCCATTGCACCCATACCTCAGACTTGTGTGGCCGATACGAGGTATACTCAGCCGCCCACACACACACCCACACCCACACCCACTCACACACACACACACACACATACAGTAGCCTTTAACTCACCATCTGTTCGTTGAGGTCCTGTGAGGCCTCCATGGCTCCTTTGGTCGTGATCCACCGCACACTGAAGGGGCAAAAAACAGAGAAAACGAAAATGTGGGTCCGTGGGTATTAGGTCTTTTTTTATTTACCTGTGCACAGGTTGAATGGTAAATGATCACCTGCACTGACTGTTTTTGGAGGGATGCTGGAAAGCAACCTTTGGGGTTCCGGCTGCCAAATTCAATCACTTGTGGTCACATATTTGGATGAAACCACCCATCAAACTGTATTCATTTCTTTTTTCTCATGTCTTTGCGCATCTGTCGGTCAGGCCTTCTGTCAGTGTGTTTATGTGTGAGCAACAGGAGACTGAAGGAGGGAAGCAGCAGCGTTAACTTCAGCATATCATCTTCAGCCGAGGGTGAAGTGGAGAGATAATTGCAGAAGTAAATATCAACAATGAAAATGGAGAAGTGTAAACGATACGGTCGCTTGGCTGGCTCTGGACCACAGACACAGTGGGCTGGCTAGCGCACGAAGACAGTGAGTGACCCTATTAATACTAGACAGGAGAGGTTGGATGCAGGAGCCTGGAGTGAAGACGGAGAGGCCGAGGTGACCGTCTGCAGCTTCAGTGAGATGAGATGCTCGGCAAAATGGAGCCAGAAAAGGACATTGTCCTTCTTCTTTTTTTCTTTTTTCTTTTTTTTGTTAGTTACAGTCCTGCGGAGAATGACGCTGCAACAAAAGGCCAGCAGAAAACAATGGAAAACAATGCCGTCATCCCAACAGCGCAGCACAAAATGGCCTCTCTCTGCTTTATCGTGCAAAGGCCGTCAGAAAAGTTTGACAGTTGAACAAAAGAGTGGGCTGCAAAGACACGCACTCACATGCAAACACAAAAGTCCTTCCCTGTCATTAGATCTGAGGTTCCCACCAAGTGTGGTAAGGAGTGCCACTGAACCGTTTCCAGCTAAGTTTTCCCCCCACGAAAAACCACATTTTTTATGCATTTGCTCTACTTCACCTCAGCTTAAGTAAATAAATATTTTTTACTGCACCTGCACTTTGAGGGCCTGAGAACAAGCTGCACACGCCGTGCTCTCTGCACGGTGTAATGACGGCTTTGTGTCACACAGTGTGGTCAGCAAAGTGAAGAAAGGTATACTATATCAGTATACAACACACACCTATGCGTGAACGGTGTGCGTGATGATGTGCATGTTGCAGATAAATGAACTGTGTTCTCTTCTACAGAGGCCGTATTCCGACATGTAGTTTTAAAGTCACTCAATAGAAAGTTTGACTCAACACGTGGGATACTAACAAGTTTAAGTATTAAATTTGAGCGATGTGTCTTTTTTTGCAGTTAGTTCAACGCGCGTGTGTGTGTGTGTGTGCGCGTCTGTGGAGTTCTCTGGCTCGATCCTTTAAACTAACTGGCATCCTTTTAATTTTTCATAGCGTTCAGCTCTTCCTCGCCTGAAACCGAAGACAATAATGCGTCTCTCAGGTGAATTGATTTGTGCCCAAGCCTCTGACCCCCCCCCCCCCCCCCC
>NW_019525172.1:51812-81149 GCF_002814215.2 Seriola lalandi dorsalis | reverse complement strand
CCTCTCCCCCTCCCCCTCTCTCACCTTTGTGGAGGGCAGAATCAGCCTTCTATCTGGTTGCGTTTCACTCTCCCCTTCATGATTTATTCTTCTTTAGCAGGGACGTAAAGTTTACTCATCATTTTATGAGCAGAGCATGAGTTTCTCTGACTTCTGGGGCATTACAGTGTTTAATTTATAGTCGCCTATATGTGACCCTCATGGGAAGAATGAAAGTACAGCAGGTTAGAGTAGGTCTTTAAAAATATATACACAAGTCAAATTTGATGCTTTTAAAAATTCTTACATTTTGTGAATTTCTGATGACCCACTGGTTTGCCCACTTATTATGTGTTGTATCCCACTACACACCACACTGCCTACAACCACCCAGCAGTTACCTGACACTGCACAGGGAATCAATAACGCCTGCCATTTCCTTCAGGCTCCCAGAAGAGAGAATTATATTTCTCACTATCGCTATTGACAACGACATAAGAAACACATATGGGACGGCGGGGGAGCACCAGAGAGTGGACTGCACAGCTACACTGCGGTAATTTCACGCTATAAAAGCCGAGGAGAGGAGAATGTTGAACTAACCGCAGACTGCTGCTGGCTGGAGAGAGGTTGGAGTGAAAAGTCACAAATTCAATTCGACTCAAACCTCGTTGGCTTTGCAAGCGTTTTACGCACAGGTCGATTTTTTTTTTTTTTTTTTGATGATATATTTAAAGGGATTATCTTCCCACACGTCTTTTATTGTTAATATGAAGGATGAAGGCACGCTTCTTCTTCTCTCTTATATCTGTGACTCTGTTCATTGGGCCACATTTACTGTTTTCAGCGGCAAAGCTCGGGACGCACACATAGCTTTTATTAGTGGGAATAGTTGCGCGAGTCATTTTTAAAAATTATAAAAAAAGAAAAAAAAAAAGTCTTATGTGGGCCAAGTACAGGCCCACCACAAACATTTCTGCAACACCATAAAGAGCCAGAAGGCGATTAAGAGAATGTGAGCCTATGAAGCTTTTTCTTTATTACATTACAATCCAATGATACATTCTAATTTGGTCAAATGCTCTTAGTTTTGCACCCATGTCGGCTTCAGGGTCTTATACTAAATTTATTAAAAAGACAGTTTTTCATATTATTGTCCTGCAAGAGCAAAATAAAATGAATACATGAGACAGAAAAACAAATATAAAATGTGAAATAAATGTAACATAAATGGATAGAATTTAATAGATCAAAAAAGTTGCCCCTCATAAACCGATATTGTCCTTTTTAAACATTTTTAATATATTTTTATAAGACAGTAAACGCCAGTCCCCAGTAATATTTTCCTTACATCATAACGCAAAACAGGCTATTTCAAATTAAGTGCAGTTTCCAGTATGAGCTTTATTCTAAATGGCCAAACTGCTATTTAGCTACTTCATTTTTTATTTATTATTATTTTATTTCTTTTTAAGGCCAGGGTATTAATTTATCTTCAGCCTCCATAGGCCTCTGCAGGGCTTTATCATTTTCCCCAAAATCTCCACCCTCCTCTTGTGCATTAATGCGCGTTGGTTAAGTATGAGTCCTTAATGTGAAATCTAATCTGCATGGATTACGGCGCAGTAGGCCCTATCAGATTTTGAGTCGGCGCGTAACTTGTCATGTTGTTAGGGGCAGGCCAATAGCCAGGGGCCATTCAAGCCCTGAGAGCCGTGGTATAAGATTCCTATTTCCTACATATCAAATATAAACACAAACTCCACGTGGGACGAGAGGAGAGATGGGGAGAAAAAGCCGTGGACACACCGTGTGGAGATGGAGGCTGAGCACTGAGGAGGCTACACCTGATCAAATCCGGATATAAAGATGTGCAGCAGAAACTGACCTGCGCGTCAGAGATCCACGTGTGGCAAATAATAATCAGATTAAAGCCAATTCTATTTTTATCAAGTCATTTACATTTTTTTTCTAAATAAGAAAAGCGTCATGTGACACCAGCTTTACATGAATGAGGTTCAACTCCTATTAATTTGCTGTTAATGTCAACCTGTAAAAGGTAGGTTTAAAAAAAAAAAAATGTATTAGGTTTTTTGTTTTTTTTTACCGGAACATCAATAGTTGGATAAAATCAATTTAACCTGCCGAAGTTTGGACTCAATCCCAAAGTGACTAACTTCAATATTATCTCATTTTATTTATTAGTGGCTATGTAACCACAGAAATTCATGTTGTTGTCATTAGTTAAAATTCCTTGTCAGAGGGTACGTCATTTTCAGCTGAGTCATGCTTTACACGTCAGGACACGCTTTGATAACTATTTCTAAAAATTCAATTTAATCAGACTGAATCAAAAGCAAAAAAAAAAACAAAAACAACCCTATGACAGCAACAGTTATCATCTGCACACTTCAGCCACCTCAGCTGTCACCACAAACCCTGGATCTGTAACTGTGTGAAAATAGAAGAATAAAGAGTGACTATGGGCCTACCTGTGTTGAAATTATTTTTTTCCCAGCAAGAAATCAGCTCCCAGATTTCCTTCACTTCTTGGAAGCTCTCATCATCAAATGCAGTGTGGTCGCCGCACAGCTCTCCCTGCTGTCTGCAGGCTGTCACTGACTGGACCAAAACACTTCAGCCACTGCTGGCCATTTAGCAGCAAGACTCCCCCCCAAAAAAAACACACACAGACAGTCAGACAGACACACACACACGCGCGCGCGCCCGAGGAGTTACTCGGAGTCGATGAAACAGATTTACAAACTCAAGTGCGCGTCCCGGGACTCGGTCTCGGTGACCGGACCGCTCTCTTGTGCGGGAAACACCATTATTTTCAGTCCACGTCCAAGTTCGAGCACCAGGCTGTTCAGAGGCATTAGACCCAACTTCATTATTGAGGACCGCGCGGCTGCGCATGCGCTCAGCTGCCATGCCGACACTATTGGGCAAGTGTCCAAAGGAGTAATGGGGTTCAGAGGGTGGGTGGCTGGGTGGGTTAGAGGAGTAGGGGGTGGGGGGGTGGGATACCGAGATGACATTCTTATTAATAGTTTGGCCCAAATGACGTGCTCACAGTTTTATTTATATTTATCCCATCGTAGCAAAAACAACATGCACCCACTGACCAGCCTGGATCTACCTATCTATCTATCTATCTATCTATCTATCTATCTATCTATCTATCTATCTATCTATCTATCTATCTATCTATCTATAATTAATAAATGAATAAAAACATAAATAAAATGCAAAAACAAAAATGTTTTCATACAGGGGCTATTTTCTTTTTTTGTTGCTACTTTTTAGACATTTATTTAATAGCTAAATATTAGCATTTTCTATTAATTGCATTTCCCAACACAATTGCCTTAATGCTGTCTGAAAGCCTTTTCAGAAGTGCCAGGAATAGTTTCTAGACTATTAATTTTATTTTAATCCAAATAATTTTTGTTTGGCCTAACACTGTCATGGGACAAAATTTGTGTTTTAAAAAAGTATCAAAGAAGCAAATAAAACAGGGAATACAGAATAAAACAAAATCAAATCAGTTTCAGACAAAACTGGTACATAACCAGAAAAGCGACAGAAGACGGCAAAGTTATATGTTTAGGTTCCATCATATTAACTAAAATACTGTATATTTCACCTGCAGTCCAAAGGTGGTTTTCCTGATTGACAACATGAACAATATCAGAATCAGGTTTGTATAAAACTGCACTGTGGTGGATACAGACCTCGGCAGCTCCTGAGTTCAACTGATGAATGAGCCACATAGAGAGTCACTAATACAATACGCACACATCAGAGCAGACATGATAGCAAAAACACAAAGTTACCCGGACAGGCAGGGAAAACATAGTGCAAGTTCATCTGTACGGAGGAATGGAGAACAATTACGCCAAGAAAAGCCAGAACACATGCAAAACAAAGCAACAAACATAAATCAGAATGTCTCAAATAAATCTTGTGAGGGTCAAATCAGACAGCGCTGCTCCTCTGTGGCCTCAGAAAGATGACAGATTTGGCCTCGGAGCTAAGTTTATTTGAAAAATTGAATGTTTGTTATGGCTTATGGATTCTGTGACTGTTGGATCCCGCTGGCCTCGGACCAGCGCTCTTTTACCATGCTGTCATTTATTTGGGATGATGATGTCAGCAGCCTCTCTGACTGATCTGTGATTGTTGGTTTAGAGATCCTGCTGCATCTTACATTCTTTCCTCTGCTTTCTCTGCGGCTCTCATGCACACAAATGCAATATTTGTTTATGTGATTCAAAAGGCTTTTTGGTAATATTATTGAGAATGAAAAGAGCTAATGTTTCCCTGGCATCGTCCATTGTACACAAACACTGAAAAAAAAAAAAGGAAAAAAGAAAGATGTTCTTTGTGGCATTGGTTGGCAGGCCCAGAGAGAAAGAGAAAGTCACTCACATATGAGCAAAGCAAAAATAAAAACGTAGGGAGCAGAGAGAAAACGAAGTTGTTATATTCATTTTCTTCCCTCACTGCTGGGTTGACCCTCACTCCTTTCATCCTTTCATCTTTCTATCCCTTCATTTTCCTTTTCCATTTGTCTGTTTCATTGGTTGCTGGAGCTGATCCCAGCTGCAGGCTGCAGAAAATCATGGATGCAGTATTAGTGATGTCACCCTCACATTAGTGGCTGGCCTTTTTTTTTTTTTTAAGGCTTGAGCTTTGGGTTTATCACTTGCCACTATCTTGTCAATTAGAAGGAGCTAGACAATTGGCTGCATGAGCATCTCCTCAACATTAAACAACAACATTTTGTCCAACTTTGTTCATGCCCTATAGAGCGACACACAGGAGAGTTTTCTGACACGACACTCTCCTATACATCAGGCTGACATCACTTGTCTGTGCCCGTCCAAACCACTGCAAATCACTGCTGAAAAATAAATCCATTTTATGATGTGACAACACTATGAAATAACTTGGTTAGGTTTAGGGAAAGATTACGCTTTGGTTAAAATAATTACTTTGTTAAGGTTAGGGAAACATTGTGGTTTGTGTTTAAATAACTACTTTGTTAAGGTTAATAGAGCTCTGTCGTCATGGTTACAATAATAAACATATGGTTAAGGTCCGGGATTGATTGTGGTCATGCTTTATAATAAAAAAAAGAAAAAGGTATTGACTGTCGGGTGGAAACGGGAAGCGAACAGTGGTTAAGTCTGATGTTACTCTAGCGGAGGATGAGGCAGTGTAGCGACAAGGGCGTGATCCCCATCTGGCTTCCCACCCCATTGGAAGTAACATGTTCTTGCCTTTTGGTACAGAAGAATCCATGAGGAAATAAAGGTGAAAGTCAATTGGAAAAGATCATCTTTAAGATGAACAACAATAACACTTAATATCTTTTTAATGCCATTAGGTCACATGTAAGTAGTGAAATTATCTACTAAAACTTTATCTTCAATTGGAAATAAATGTTCACTATTTCTAAATGAATGGTTGGATTTTTTGCGTCAATTATACATCAGTGTAGCAATCACCACGGAAAGTCCAATTCTCAAACAGCTGTCATGGCGTTCATGAACAGCGACCGTTGACTGACACCGGCCTGCTCAGCTGTAGGCGTCATCCTGCGAGTGTCACCTCGCAGGATGACGCCTACAACTGAACTTTTTAGTCACGTATTACATGGAATTGAACAGGATAAGCGGTGCAAAGTCATATGATGCCATGCGTAGTAGGCGTGACATTACATGATGACTGATGTGTGTGTGTCTTGGCACTGTGTTGGGAGGGTCAAATTCAGACGCCTTGGCATGGTCTGTGGGCAGGCACTGGCATGGCAAACAGTAGCCTGATGCTACAAGAGAGAGAATAATAGTGACTGTAAACTGTAAACACTGCACTGGGATTCTCTTTTTCAATGCGCTCGGGTAAAACTGCCTCAGATGCTCATCTAAAATTGTCCCATATAGTTACTGGGGTAAGAGTGAGTTCCCGTAATATGAAGTCCATCTTGGAGCGCAATTTAATTTGACCAATGCAATGTTCCACACCAACACAGATATATTTAGGAACACGTCTTTATTGGTATCATTTCCTCATTTATCTCTTGATTTGGAATGCACATTTCTTCACGCTTCTCCCGTCCATTTTGCTATGCACTTAATGTTTTACTTCGTGCACCTGTTTGCACCTGTCAGGTGGAATCTGAAACTATGTGTTGTGCAGCTTATATACTCAACGGCTAGTCCTTGATTTTACATGGACAGTGTGAACATGTGTAAACACATCTGTCCATTATCTATGCAGGAAACAAAGGTATTATAAAGAAAATCACCTGCTGTCTGAATGTGTGTCTGATCTGGGGTATATATCAGGCGCTTTACCCTACTGTTGGTCTGTTGGGCTGCAAGGCGTAATGTGGTATACACTCCAAGTCCTACCTTGTTCAAACATTTGACGTACAATTTTTTTTTGCTATTTCGCATCATTTTTCTGAGTGTGCGAATGGTTAACAACAGATGTTACCTGCTGTCATAATATATGTTTCTCTTCGCTCCCATTTAACCCTTCAACAAGAATAAGGCCTAACCCGCTGTGCCTGTCTCCTTCTCCTTCCCACAGCAGACTCAGGCCTGAACCCTGCTGCCCAGTGATTGACACATTCTGGCAGAATAAATTAAAACCTCAAGCTGTGACAGAGCCCGAAATAGCAGGAAGCTGTCGCTGACCTGCAGTCTCTAGTGCCACATGTCAGCAAGCTTAAAAAACTTGGCAGAACATTCTGCACAAAGGAAGCATGTACAGGTGTTTGTGTGTTGCTGTCGTGGTTGGTGTGAGAGTGTCTGAGTGTATTTACATGAGTCAACAAGTTCGTGTGTAGGTTGATGCTTTAACTACACCTGTAGTGGAACGACTTCATCCTACAAGAGTTTTTCATTGCTTTTCACTCAGTCTTGTGAAAAACCAATTTCAACTTGTTTAATTAAACTGAAACCACTTTGGAATTTGAAGGCAGTGGCAGATGGATCTATTTTTTTGGCCAGCTGTTCTCCGAAGGGTTACGCTGGGGTGGGGGTGGAGGGGTTTAAGCCCCAAGATGTTTAGTGGTGTAGGACTGCGGGTCCCTTTGCCAAGTCACAGAGCTCCTGGTTCTTGCCAAGCTGGGGGTGGGTGAGAGAAAATGCCATTTAGCTGGCTGGTATTTATAGATATGTGAGGAACTTGTGCTCAGGCTGGGCCGAGGTGCTGACGACGTAAAACGAGAGGACGCTTCCAGAAGTCGAGTGTCAGGGCACACAGATAAAAATACCCGGTGAAAGATGGGCCTGGTCATTAGTGGCGCAGTCTGGCATGTGACATGGCAGCATTTCAGAAGTGATTTATGATTATTACTACAGCTAACCTATACCTCTCCCTTTACTGCCCCCACCCTCCATCCCAAATTGGTTTGCTAAATGGAATGGCGCATGGGGTTTATTTCAGGGGGCCGAGTACACAGAAAAAAAAAAAATTCTGCTGGCATTTTCGACTTTGGCAGAGTGCCACAGTTGGGTTTCAGATTTTACCACAGTATTGACCGAAAAACAAAAGCGATATTAAATTAATCCCCTCTGGTAATTAAGATGGTGGCGAGAGGCAAATCACACTTTCATATTTCTGTCAGCAGGAAAAAGGTGCAAGTGCAAGGATTATTCTTTACGAACACGTTAAAATGGGGCTGAATTTCTCAGCGTACGTAACGACTTCCTGCTGGGAGCATCAATCAATCAGTCAATCAACTACCTCTACACAAAGATGATGCAGGCACTGTGATGGAGAGAGAAGGGGGGGGGGGGGTTACTGAGCTCACTGCAGGCCGCTGCCTTCCCTAATTGCCGGAGCGAGCTGCCACAGGGAGGAACAAAGGAAACATTTAACACATCGTAAATTCCTGTAATGTCCTGCAGAGAAGCTGCTGCTCCGCTTACACTTACGTCTTTTTTTTCGCTGACTCTTTATTAGCGTCCAGTGACAAAAAGAGACACATAACGCAGTGAAAGACAGTTAAAACTGAATATTAATTTGGCTATTTTCTGCATCTACAAAGGTTTTGTTGTATGTGGCCTCCTTTTTTCAAAACCATTGAAATCCATTTTCTTTTATCCCTTTATTCTTCAGAGGCTTATGAAATAGCTCTGGGGCTGGTTTTAGTCTCAGGTGCTTCCAACCTTCATGTGGCAGGAAAAGCTGCTTCAACGTCTAATTAAGACGTTTAACATTTAAAAGTTCGACATATATCCTTACAAAATGATTGCTGGCATTAACATGTAACTCCTTTTAGCCGTAATTGGAGCTACATATCATCTGAAGAACATGACTAATGTCTTCTTCTCTTCATTTGAAAAAAGTGAACCTTGAATATCAAGTCCAGATTTAGACTTGCATTGTGTTTCACAGACAGGAAAGCTGTGTGGTTAATACGCATAAATACAGCACTTCTCTCCAAGAGTCTGCAGAGAAGTGCTACAACGTCTCACTGAATTCCTTCCCGGCCTTTTATCCCTCAAGGCAAATGATGGAGCATATGTCTTACTCGGTGAGATGGTGATCGAGTGTGTGTGAGAACTGTTGAGGGGAAAGATGGAAAGAGCGAGAGAGAGAGTGTGTGATTTTGTCCCACTTTGAGGGTCCTAAGAGACTCCTCACTTGTGTGGAAGCATGATACAGTACAGTATGTGTGTTCCACATAGATGTGCACGCTGTGTGTGTGTGTGTGAACGCAACACGTACTGCACGTGTGTGTTGGGAGGGAGGGGTATCAGGCCAACAAAATTAGTTTACCATCAGCTGTGCTCTTGCTCTGGTTCGGTCCCAGCCTCTGTCCAGTATTTCTTCCAGCTCCCTCCACCTAATGGCGGCTCAGGGCGGTTTTACTGCACCACCCTGGGGAGGCTACTGTGGCCAGATCCAGAACACTTGGCTTTATGTGGATTGAATGTTTTATGGTTATGGACATAATATTTAAGTATAGGAACAGTCTCGCAAGAATCCACCCCCGCACCACTATCCCCAGGCCTAATAATTACACCAGCCTAGGAAAGGTAAGTGGGAAAAGTACATATGCTGTCTGAGAGACATTATCATGAAGTTATGTAATTTAGCTCACACTGTTCAGTGAGAAATCTAGGTGGACCGCAAGTTTGATCACTAGCTTTTTACACACTGATATATCAGCCCATACTGAACCAAACAATGTCCGAGGCTGATGTTCGGCAACATGTAGGTGAAACTACAGGTTTAAACTCTAATTCACACCACACACATTTGAATATGGACAACTTTGAAGAAATTTACTAAATGCAAATACGCAGAGCTACAAAATGCTGCTCCCTCCTGAGGCAAATATCATGTCTAGAAGTGGTCAAACTATTTATACAGGCAACACTAAACTACTAAACACTAAGCAACAAGAGGCAAGTGGATTTTCTTTTGTCAGGATCTTTTTAAGCGATTGTTTTTTAAGCAAAGTTTTAACGGCGCAGAACAGATTCATTACGTTTTCCCTTTAAAGTCTGTCCGAGAAAAAGGAAAAGAGGGAGCGGAGAGACAAAGAGAAGGGAAAGACCAGCCAAATCAGCTGGCCACATGGTGGTGTGTGATGTCATGTTAAAACAGTTAGCCTTTGGTAGCTATTGCTGCGGCGGTCAAAGGGCAAATCACTTGTGATTTTCACTGCTGAGAATCTGATGTATGTAGCTTGTGTGTGTCCTTTACGTGAAATGTGTGCACATGGGCATGAGGGAGAGGGGGAGAGAAGGAGAGAGAGAGAGCATGTAAGAGTACTGCAAAGAGAAAGCAGCTGAAACATAGAGACAATGGGCACATGTGAGTGTGCACCTAACACTGTAACCCTGTCTCCTAAAAAATATGTTTTTAATAGTGATTTCATTTCATTCAGCGACTTCGTTTTGATTTATGATATTGAAACATTTGATATTAGGTGTTGTGGACATTGTGCACCAAAATCCTAAGCTACTAGAGTATCTTGTTTTGACTTGTGTTTCACTGAATGAATCCAACTTTATTGTGAAAACCCAATGTGCTCGCACTCGGGCAGGAAAACTTAAACGAGGGGTTATTTCCACATACCAGTGTCACAGCAGGTGATCCAATTTTGCATGTCAGCCTGGTCCATTATGGACTTGATGTCCTACATTCTTGTAGCGCTAAATCCGTCACATTTAACATGGTCAAAAAATGTTTAACATCCAAACTCTGCGGACTTCTCCACGTTTTATTAGCATTATACAAAAGCATCAAACTGCTTGAAGGCAATGACGTTAAACTACAACCGTATAACTGTACACTTTACAACAAGTGTAACCTTGGCATAATACACTATTCAACATACACATTGACTATTATAGGGACTTAAATAAAAGTTAGAATCTAAATAACTTGTCCTAACAGCATGTTTTATCAAAAAATATGTTATGTACTTAATTGGCTCTGATATTAGGTCCTAGGTGTATATAGTATATGGCCTGTGCCCATCTGCCCCTGAAGGATTTATGATGTTACTGCCTGCTTTGGCAAATGTGCCTTACACTCCCACCACTGGATATTAATGAGAGATCTTATAAGAGTTAATTACCAAGAATTGAGATCCTGGGACTTCACAGATGATCCCACATATTGGCACATTTTGCAATGACAAGGATAAAATCCCTTAAACCTCCACCAAAGGCACCACCGCTGCCTCAAACACCCCTTAAGTGGGGCCCCTGATGACATGTGCTGTAGTTATTGCTTCTACTGATGTGATCTCGTCTGGTCTGCATGTGAGGTGTTTAGGGGACATCTGCAAGAAATACAGAAAATAACCTGGGTTACACTCTCCACCTCTAAACTGCATGAGTCTCTGTATGCACATCATTCACACTCTGCGCCGTCCACCACCTCAAGTACATTCTCAACCTGCAGGAAACACTGCAACATCTCTCTCTCTCTCTCTCTCTGTGTGTGTGTGTGTGTGTGTGTGTGTGTGTGTGTTTATAAATGATTAGTTTAATCATGCACAGTCCCTCAATGGCCCTCTTTGCCTGAGGCCCTTCAGAGTCTAGGATCGCCACTGCATCTAATTAACATTTCTATATTTATAACATGAATATAATGTAACAGCTTCGCTAGTTACTGATTTAAAGATAGAGTAACATAAACTGCCACCCTCCTGCTCCAGGCCTTGTCTGAACGGTCAGGGTGAAAGCATTACACGCTCCACTCACATAACACAACACACAGTACCTGCTGCTGTGAGATAATCACACGCTGCAAAAGTCCCAAAACCCGAGCAGAGCAGGAGCGAAATAACTCACTGAGCCACGCGAGTGCGCGCGCGCGCACTCACAGAAGTCCTGAATTTCTCTTGGTAGAGCTGTTGTCATGTATGAAGAGACCCAAAACGAACACTGTAAGCGGCCAACTTAATCATTATAAGCCAGTTATTTCATTATTTCCCAAGCTTTTCGATCATTATGAGCTGTTTCCACTCTGCTTCTCTGCTCAGTCTTCAGATAACCCGGACGATGAGTGTCAAACTATTTCACAAGGCAGGACGGAACTGCAGAGAAACAAACTCAAACCCGCCTCCCGCTTTAAACAGGAAGCAGGAAGAAGTGTGTAGAAGTCAGCGCCTGGTGCTGCTCTCGTTAATGAACCTCATAAAGTAATTAAGAAAGACAACTGGTGTGCGAATGTATGCGTATATACAGTATATGATTATATATACTGAGAATTCATGGGTGTTTATTGATACTATCTGTAGCTAAAAGTACTGAACCTGAGCGCTGACTGGACTAATACGAGTGATTCTGTGAAAACGAAACTAGAGTTGGCCGAGGGAGAGTCCACACGAGAAAACCGACAGGAAGAAACACAGAGAACCACAGGAGAAAACGACAGAATGGCTGCTAACATATCACAGTCTGAAGCGGATTTCACCTGCCCTGTGTGCTGTGATATATTTAAGGATCCCGTCGTCTTGTTGTGCGGTCACAGCTTCTGTAAGCACTGTCTTCAGGAGTGGTGGAGGCAAAGTAGACTCCAAGCATGCCCAGTGTGCAAGGAAATATTTCCAATGGCTCAGCCCCCACGTAATCTGGCTCTAAGAAACCTGTCTGACAGCATGAGACTACAGAGGAGCAAGAGAGAGACGTCAGGATCTCAGGGGCTTTGCAGGCTGCACAGTGAGAAACTCAAACTCTTCTGTCAGGATGATCAGCAGCTCATCTGTGTGATTTGTAGGGATGCACAAAAACATAAGAAACACAACTGCGTCCCCATCAATGAAGCAGCAGAAGAACATAAGGTGAGCAGAATCGTTTAATAAAGCAACTGAGAGAGGATTTGGGTTTAGTAGTTTTCAAAATTTTAGAAATAATTCTTTATAGCAAACAAAAGAGTTGTGTTACTGATCTGCTGTGTAACTGTACCTTTTATTTGCAGACCAACCTCAAAGTTGGGCTGATGCATTTAAAAAGCAAACTGGGGTCATTTAAAACACAAAAACTCAACTGTGATAAAATGGCCAGCCACATCAAGGTAAGTCACAAACATAGAGTTCATAGAGGCAGTTGGCAGCGTATGGTGTCGCCTGCTTTCATCACAAAGGTGTTTCTCCTCAGCTCCAGGCTCAGCGGACGGAGAAGACAATCAAATAGGAGTTTCAGAAACTGTACCAGTTCCTGAGAGCAGAGGAGGCTGCCAGGATAGATGCAGTGAGGAAGGAGGCGACACACAAGAGCGAGGCAATCAACATCAGGACTGTGAATCTGAATGCAGAGATCTCCTCGCTCACAGACAAAATCAAGACCATAAAGGAAGAAATGAGAGCTGATGACTTCTCATTCATGATGGTAATCAGTAATTATCTGTGATAATTCTGATCATAATATTGAGCATCAACAAAAAGTAGAGGCATTAATTTGTTATATTTTTTCTTTTTGATAGAATGTCAAAACCACTAGGAAGAGGTGAGGAGCTGTCTTTTGAAAACTCAATATTAGACAGCTGTAACAAGCAACATATTGAATATTTATCATAGAGTTTGTGCTAGCACTAACCCCATGCCAAATATCACCTCACCCCAAGTAAAACTAATGTAACTATATGTGATTTATTCCTTGCTTACAGTATGCTGCATGCAGTTTGCTGTACCATGAGTGTATTGCTCCAAACAAAAAATGCTATAAATACAGAGTGTTTCATAATATTTGACTGGTAATCTCTGGCTGTCTAATATTCTTTCAGATCCCAGTGCAACCTGCCAATACCAGAGACTCCATCAGGAGCGCTGTTTGATGAGGCCAGACATGTAGGGAACCTGCTGTTCACAGTCTGGAAGAAGATGAAGAGTATAATCCAATACAGTAAGAAATATGTTGTTGTTTCTGGCTCACCATATCCTGGCATAATAATCTTTAGTTTCATTACTAGTAAATAATCAAATCATCAACTTAAAAAAATGCCTTAAAAACAATCCCATAAAGATTTATTCTCATTTTTCCATTCAGCCCCTGTAACTCTGGACCCAAATACCAGTGGCCCACAACTGATTCTATCAGAGAATTTGACTCATTTGTCAGAAAGTAAGATGGCTCAGCTGCTTCCTAACAACCCAGAGAGAGAAGGCCCGTTTGCTGTTCTCGGCTATGGAAGCTTTAGCTCTGGGAAGCACAGTTGGAATGTGGAGGTGGATGGTTTTTGGGCTGCTGGTGTAGCTACTAGAACCAAGCATCAAACCTCCGCAAGGATCTTTGGCATTTACGCGTATGGTCCCGGTGATATTTTGTTCGAGCTTGTTACTGATGCACACATAACTGCCATATCAAGGCATTTATTACCCAAAAGGATCAGAGTGCAGCTAGATTATGAACAAGGACTACTATCATTTTTTGACATTGATAGAAATACACCTGTACACACCATCAAACACACTTTCACAGAACCGGTTTTTCCATTTTTTCGTGCGACTGTGAAAATCCTTCCAGCTGTAATGTCAGTGAATGTAAGAATACCCAGATAAACATTCTGCATTACTGCAGGGGTAAACCTACAAGATGCAACCCGGTCTCCTAGAAATGAAGTTTATATACAACTAATTTGCAACAGGAAATGTATTTTGAAGAAAAATGTGATTATGTTTTCTATTAACATAATGAGAATCTGTTGTCAATTTCCATATTTGGCAAGTCGCAAATATGTTGATACTGAACATATCAGTTAAAATGTTCAATGTATGTGTTTTCTTAAACATTTTGATCGTTATGTTTACACACTCACAGCTTTTAAAGAAAGATTGTGGTCTGGTTTAACAGAAAAAGTCAACAGTGACTTCAGACACAACAGGTTTATTTACATTTTAACCTAAACCATGATCTTTCCCTAAACTTAACCCAAGCGCTTTTGTTACCTAAACCTAATCACAGACAGGACTATCAATGTCCCAGTCTCTGATGCCACAGTCCTGCACTTGGTACATTTTGAATAAGACACTTTGGAATAATGTGTTAGACACTGCCTCCTACTCATCTATCTATCTATCTATCTATCTATCTATCTATCTATCTATCTATCTATCTATCTATCTATCTATCTATCTATCTATCTATCTATTTATCTACAAGGAGCACTACATGGGCTAAAATGAGGTTTGGCTTTCTAATGAGCTTTCAGAAAAAAAAAAAACAAGAGTTTAAGACTTCAAATTGGAGGGCTGGTCTTTTTGGTCTTAAATTTACAATATGTCCATGTGTAATGTATTAACTTTTATGATTTAATTCTATATATTGGTTGTTGTTTTATGGCTCAGGAATTGGACCATTGGATTTAAGTCATGCGAATATTTAGTGATCAGCCTAATAAATCTAATTTAAAAAAATTTATGTTTTTTTCCCTTTGAGGCAAATTTTAGTTTTTGGGCTTAGTAAATGAAAGTGACTTAACCTGCACATCTGTCAATATCAGTTGGAAAAAAACAAATTACACTGAAAAATACTGTTAATGTATTGAATACCACCACATCTAACATGAACCTCGAAAACAATATAAGCAAGCTGAAAACAAACTAATAAACACATGCAACTCTGAGCCCGTATGAATGTCTTCATTGGGAATCTCCAGTATTCCCATAATGCCCCAGTGTGGCTGACATGTCTGCCTACATACACACATAGCACAAAGATGAATCATTATGAGGCAATGCTTAATGTCTCTAGTGTCCTGCCATCGTTCTCTCTCTCTGTTCACCACTGACACACACATACACACACACACACACACACACACACACACACATACACAAGTCCGAATCTCTACACTGATACTGAATCTCAGTGGTATTACAGCTGGAATGCCTGCTATGTTTTTTCAACTAATGAAAGAATGAAGAAAAACAAACAGAGGGGCCAAATTAAAAGAGAAAAAGGACTGAGAGAAGAAAACACACCGAGGGAGAAGAGGAAACAGAAGGGGCATGCAGGCGTCTCTCACTCCATTTGTATTCCTCTGCATGTTGTACATGATTGAATGATTCTCAGTGCAGTTTTCTCAGGGCTAATTAAGGTTGGAGATCAGGGGTTGACTGACACATCTGCTCAAATATGCTCTTGGGGGGGATTTACCCCTCCACATTACCCAAGATAAATTTCAAACTTTATAAGTCTGTCTTTAGAGAAAGCTGTGTGTCAGTTTGAGTGATTACTCTTCCATTAATTTAATTAGGCAAAGTGTATTTCTCAGGTTTGACATTTTGAATTAGAACATTCGGATTTTCTTTTTCATACCTTTATCCAAAATTGAATTCAAGAATAGGAAGCTTTGACCTACACGTCATTTTATAAGTAAGCAGTTTTAAAGGTCCAATATTTGACACTTTTCCAGTGTTTTATTTGAAGTATTGATCCATAAGAAAATATACTGTATTTGTGGTTTTACCAAAAGCCATCTCAATGTAGTTTACATCTCCTCTCTCAGGCTTCTGTCTGGCACTCCAGCAACAACAGGTTGGTGAGCCAATCAAAAGAGCCCAAGCTCTGAGGCTCTCTTCTGATTGGTTGTTTTCTGGGTGATAAAATAAAAATATACAGCCCGGGTGGGTCCGGTGTAGGGCAAGGCTGAGACAGGTGACTGTTTTGTGGTGACATCACAAAGTTAAAGAAAGTCCCGACGGCTCGTTTTGAAGACAGTTTCTGAAAACAGTGCGCATTTCTCTTTGGACTGAGTGCTCTGATACTTTCACAGAACCTACAACACAGAACCAGAACCTAGACCTGCTTTATAATCAAAATAGACATGGAAATTTCACTTAATGCAATATGGGAACTTTAATGGGTTTATAGTTATCAAGCTGAAAATGATCCCAAATTGTGAAAACTTTAATGCAATTGAGCAATGATCTGGCAGATTTCAAATTCTGGAATAAAAACCATTGCTGTTTTTTTTTTTTTTTTTTTTTTTTTTTTTTTTTTTTTTTACTTCTCTCTGTAAATCATCATTCTTCCTGTATAAACCATTGCTTTAGCTCAAAGGAATGACGGCAAACCAGCGTATCCAACCCCCCTTTTTTTTCTTTCTCAAAATCCCCTTTGAATGATCAGTCATTCCATGTTGACCAGAGAGCACTGAGGAGCCACTGGGGTGAATACGTCAGATGTTATTTTAGTGAAAGTGCCATTTTTCTACTAATCAGATGAAATAAACACATTATTTCTGAGTAATTTCAAAGCGCTGGATATTGTTTTTGTAACCGTGTGGAAATTAGTTTTGTCCCAAAACATTACAAAGAGAATCAATCACATTTAACATCAATGATTTTACTTTCATGAACTAAAAGGCATAACAAAGCAATCGGTGTGTGCGTTTTTACTGTACATGGGTGCAATGTGTGTGTTAAACCCGTATCTAGGTACTAAACACGAGTGAGTGTGCTACTCATAAATCATACATCTGAGCGATAAAGAAGGGGACACTGAATGAATCAGGACAAAGAGATCAAAAGCGGACCAGCTCTTACTGACCAGAATGACAACATGGCTCTGAACTGGAGCCAAAACGGTAGGTAGATATCAAGTTAAGAGGCAAATAGAAAGAAAACAAGAGAGACAAACAGAGACGGGAGAGATGTGCCAATTGCCTGAAGGTTTGACACAGAAGACATACAGTAACCGTGTCTGTCTGGACCAGCACCTATGTAGTTTGACTTGGCTTGGCTTCTGAGGAGAACACAGTGTGTGTAAATGTGTGTGTGTGTGTTGGGGTGTTGAGGAAAAAGCTGCGCATGTAGATGGGGGACTGGATAGGGGATCGCTAAGTGTTGGAAAATGGAGAAAACAAGCAAGACATGTAACGAGAAGGTAATTAAAATGAGCACAACACACTGTGTCAGTCCACCGATGGCTACTGGCTAAATCAGTGCAGTCAGTGTACATAGTGTAATGTATAGATACAAGAGCACACGCATGGAAACGCACACATGCACTTTTATGTGGTTGTTTTTCCATCTGCTCCTTGTTTTCAGGTCCCTTTGGTCACTTTTTTTGCTCATGTTATTGTGGTCTGGATATCTTCAAGAAACAGAACTCCAAGTGTATGATGTTGTCATTTTACTCTCTCTCTCTCTCTGTCACACACACACACACACACACACTCACACGCACACACACACACGCTGTTGCTCTCTCTCTCTCTCTCTCTCTCTCTCTCTCTCTCTCGAAGGGTTTATTGTTTTGTTTGGCATTTATGTTTCGCTTGGAGCCAATCATTGAAGAATTTGAGCAGCATGTGTCCTCAGCAATCATAATCATGAAATCTCTCCTGGTCTCTCTCGCTTTCTCTCTCTCTCTCTCTCTCTCACACACACACACACACACACACGGACATACATAGGTCTGATTGCTACTCAGTCTGGTCTTTATAATGTTATGGAGGCAGATTGAACGTGTCAGTCAGGACCTCACAGGAGGATGTTGGGTGAGGTGGTGAAGGAAGGAAGAAGGAAAGAAAAGAAGGAAAAGGAAATTTACTTTTTAGTAATGAATGAAACACAAGGTTGAAATTTGTATGAGTAACATGACGCTGGATTTTAAACACAGGTTTGACAGATAATGCCTGTTTTAAA
This sequence comes from Seriola lalandi dorsalis, assembly GCF_002814215.2. Lineage (NCBI taxonomy): Eukaryota > Metazoa > Chordata > Actinopteri > Carangiformes > Carangidae > Seriola > Seriola lalandi. The sequence goes on along the minus strand of NW_019525172.1, from coordinate 63,034 downwards.
AAAAAACAATCTACACATACAATATAATATCTACACATAATTTTCACATTTTTATTAAAGATCCCGCTTCCTGTCTCTAACATGCAGACACACACACACACTTGCACTGGCTAGCCTAGATGGTCAAGTGCTGTGATAAAGTGCTGTCTGGTGTTCTCTCACTCACTAAACCCCCTGAGAGTAGATCAATACTCACTCAGCATCAGGTTACCCCTAATGTCTTCATGTTTTTAACCAGGCGGTGTGTTGTTAGTGAGCCAGTGTGTGTGTGTGTGTGTGTGTGTGTGTGTGTGTGCATCTGCCCCCGGTGTGACCCAAGTTATAATTATCATTAAATGTCAATGAAGACGATAGGAAGGGCTAGACTCTACAGATAAAGCCCAAAGCCCTGACCCACAGCGCCCCCTAAGGACACCTGCTTTAAACTGCAGCCTCAGTGAAGGATGCATTTACTGCTGTGAGATAAATGAAGATGAATTCAGTGATATTGATATTGAAAAGCTGCATGTTGACTTGCAATGTGTGGGGGGAGCCAAGCCCACGTTCAGCCCGACTATCTAAACCAATTTCTTCAGTGGTGAAACTAAAAATGAGCACAGTCAAAATGTTGGTAATAAATTAATCCTTGACTGCACAGGAAAGCTACAGTACTGTATGGTGAGTCATTATTATACCACAACAATCCTGTCTCCTAACAATGACATTTTGGAGCAAATATAATTGCCTTTACTCACTGGCAACAGCTTCTCCAGTCCAGGACACTTCCTTACCTTTCACTGAGGTTGTCAGGGGGTGGTTTGGGTGGACGGCGGGCTCATAAACTGCAAAGGACTGAGGTTTAGGGTTTTGAGCCACTGACTGATCTTGGTTGAGGATAGATAAACACTGATTAAATATTGTAAAAGTAAACATGTTGTGTCTCAAGCTTCAAGTCAGTGATGACTTATTCAATAATACCATGCATCAAGTGAGTGCCCAATCATGACCATAAACATTTCTCGGGTTCCTGTGCGAGTGGATGTTATGACAAATACATTCATGAAAAATAGTTCCTGTATTCATTATGTTTTTACTACATGTGATTTAGTAGTATATAAATACACAGTAAAAACCACTGGGTTAAAAATGATCCCAGTATGAATCACCATGGCACTGACACAATAATGGGTTAACTGTATCCAGTGATACCACGCAACACAGGGGTTGTTTTAATCCATTAACTCAATAACAGTAATACTATGTCAAAACAACCTTAATCCAGTGATTTTTTTAGTGCACATACCGTAGCATGAGGATATATAAAAACATAATTTTTAGGAGACAGGGTTGACCACATCTGTAATGATGTTTACAATGGACAATTTGGGTAATAATTTCAACATGGCTACCCTGAGGTTTCGATTAAAACCTTTATGATCGTCTGACTTCTTGTGTTCCTTGTCTTGTCTGACTTTGGCATAGATTTCAGCAAATGATTTAGTGAATACAATTTAACTGTTATTGATAAGAATGATGGCCAGACCTCAAAAATAAGAGCCAGGTTGTATGAAACTGCAAAGGTTAGGAATACAGACAGAAGAAGTGATGGAGGTCAAACTGAAACAGAACATGTCATGATATCATGATATTCAGGAGGCAAGTGTAATTACTGTTGATACAATACTGAATACAAGAGTGTAGATCTTTATAATTAAAAAGAAAAAGTGTTTCATCCCGTTCCACCTTCCTTTCTCTCACCTCCACCTCTCTTTATCCATTGCCCCATCTCTCCATCCCAATCAATCTCTCCCTCCCCCTCACTAATGCACTCTTTCATGTGCTCTCCTATTTCTCCCTCTCTCCCTGCCGCCCTCTCTCCCTCACCCTGATGTCTCATGGCCCTTTTGTAGGCCCTCTACATTTTTGGGGGTAATGTGATCTCCCCCGTTTCTCCCCAGGGTGGTCCGCTCCTCTCATTCAAACAACAAGCTCAGGCTGAATGGAGCTGGCTATGAGAGGGGAGGCAGAGAGAGAACAAGACTGAAGCAGAGGATGGAGAGAAAGTATGATAATGGGTACGTAAAAAACAGCCATTAAATCTCATCCTTGTCCATTCATATCTTACATCGACAGGTAGGGTGTGCATACGTAATGCACCACATCAGGCAAGTGGATCCTGTTTGTGTGTGAGTGCATGTGTGTGTGTGTCAGTGCTGTACCTGTGCCATCTGTTTGGCTATATCCAGCAGCTGCTACTGCTACTCAGTGTTTCTTCAAAGCAGCATTTTTCATTAATCTACTTCTTATTTAGAAACATATCAAAATATGTATACAAATATATTCAAGATGTTTTCTTTATGAAAAAAACATTACTTAAAGCAACATTAATTGATTTTTCTGCAGAAGCAGAAAAGGCTGAAAATACTGTATTGATATATTATCACCATATGAAGTTGTTGTGGGGAACAAGTTAGCTTATAATGCACATTATTTAGAGTCATGTTTACTGGGAAACTGATGAATGTAAGTCCAATATTCAGTCCCCTTTTAGCTCTGTTTTTGGTCTCCACCAACTCCTATGTGCCTCTTCAGCTGCTAAATGCTTCTCTATGTTCTCCATCTACTTGCTAACTTTGCCTTTCCCCTGCTGAAACAGAATATTTAATAGCATTTTAGAGATGGTGGTGCGCTGGCAAATCAGGATCCAGTACTCTTACTACTCTCCCTGTGATAATATACAATGTCTTTTCAACACAGTGGCAACTGCTGTTCTACATGATAAAGAGTTCTACTACCTTCAGTTCTCTTTGACATCTATTAAGCGTACTCATGTACAGAAGTTGTAGGACACTGTGTTTCTCAAGTCTAGAATTCGTGTTTTCATTTTTCTCAACTTCTTTGTTTCTGGTTCATCTTTTCCCTGTTTTCATTTCAGAACCCTTTTTCTAATCTGTAAATTTTTTTAGTTGACGCATCTTTTTTCTTATTTTTTTATTTCTTATTCCTCCTCTCGTGCCGTCTCATGCCCCCCCCCCATCATCTCCTCACTCTTTCATTCCCTCAGTTTTCTTTCACCTCTTATTCCGCCTCAGGCTGTCATCTACCTTTCCTGTCATCCCTGAACCATCATGTTTCCAGACACACGCACACACACAGACACACACACACACAGACACACACACACACACACACACACACACACACACACACACACACACTTATCCACATAATTAAACACAAAGGTGCATACAAATACACAAGAGCATACTCAATATTTAGGGATGAAAGTACACTCACTTGTATGATACACACACACACACACACACACACACACACACACACACACACACACACACTTTCAGCAGATATTAAGTCTCTTTCATTGCTGTCTCCAAAATGAAGCTTATAATGAGGGAGAGAGGATTAAGAGAAAGGGGGAAAAAAAGTGAAACTGAGCTAATGTCCTTACATACCAACAGGAAAGCTTCAAGGCCTCACACACATTTGTTGCTACACACTCACTCAAAAAAGCACATTCACTTTCCAGCAATGCACCCTGACAAAGTTATTTCAAAGACTCAGTAATTTTGTCACCGTGGATTAAGTGACTTTTTCAAGAGTGTTTTCAAGTGCGTTCAAATGAAAATAATTTTATCCTCACTTGTCACCTCTCAGAGTGCAAATGTGTTTATCTGAGTGTGTGTGTGTGTGTGCGTGCGCGCGTGTGCACGCTTGAGTTAGAGGTTGTTGTTATTGGCTGCAGGACTGAAGTTCAGCTCCAGTTTGGCTATGAACTACAAACCTCAGACCTACACGCACACACACACTCACACGTACACATACACACAGTGGTTTGTTGAAGTGCATGGAGGGAATGCTGTGGTCACACCTGGGAATGCTCTTTCAGCTGACCTGCCTAACTTTTTCTCTCTCTTCATCATTTCCTCTCTCTAGAGGTGGAAAGTAACAAATTACATTTAGTTTACTTATGTTTAGCTCTACTTTTAAGCATATATATATAGGAAACATAGAGTGAGATTTGTTAAATGAGCTTTTTTTGTTGAAGAGAAAATAATATACCAAAAATCATAATTGTGAATTTTGAAAGCTTGTTGATAGGATTAAACACAATCAATTCCCACACAATGGCCCAAAACCAATGTTTAAGTGTTAATAATAATACATACAGAAAATATATTTTCTACACTGAAATGTGACAGCTTTTTGTGAACTTTCACTTATCTCACAATGAACACTTCCCTTTCAGTAAAATCTGACTCAAATAACACCATGTGTACTTGATTCTCATTATAAACTCGATACAGCTCAACAAGTCGGGAAGTACACTTACTGACCTTTCTTGCCAAGAGTTATATGAGAAGATTGACACCACCCTTATGCCTGGACAGTAAATATTAAGCTACAGCCAGCAGCTGGTTAGCTTAGCTTTAGCTTAGCTTAAAGACTGGAAACGGGGAAACTGCTAGCCTGGCTCTTGTTTTTATTACCTTTACACAGAGCCAGGCTAGCTGTTTCTAGTATTTATGCTAAGCTAAGCTAAGCTAAGCTAACACCTGCTGGCTCCAGCTTCATATTTAACAGAAAGATATGAGACTGGTATTGATCTTTACATGTAGCTGCACAGTACTTTTCAAAATGCTAAACTACTCCTTTCATTATGATCTAATCTTAAATTTGAACTCATCACTCCTTCCCTTCCCTTCCTCCCTGCCACTGGAATTAAAGGGAATATCCCTTTATTGGTAATACTGTAGTTTCTATTAAGAGTATCTCTCCTCACTCAGTGAACGGATTACACCATCCAGGAGGAAAGCCAGCAGAAGGGAGATAAAAAAAAAGTTACCACACACACACGCACACACACACACACACACACACACACACACACACACACACACACACACACACACACACACAGAGAGAGAGAGTTAGACCATTTAGCACACAGCAGGCTGCTGTCACAATGTGTAGGATGTACATAGTCTCACAGTGTGAATTTTAATTCTGATTTGATTGGAATTAAAGTGGTTTTAAGCCAGAGTTAATGGGTTTAGACTGGCTCTAATCCTGGTTTAATGAAGACCTTGGTGGGCTGCTTGCCTCTTTCATCATCCTGGACTTCAGCCAATCATAATCCAAGTGGTGAATTAATCAACCACTTTAGGGTAAGTGGAAGATATGTGTGTGTGTGTGTGTGTGTGTGTGTGTGTGTGTGTGTGTGTGTGTGTGTGTGTGTTTTGAAAAGCATATGAGAAACAAATAAATTATCTAACAACGTTAGACTTTTTGGACAGATCTGGTCTTACAGCATAGCTGGGTCATTCTTGACTTTCTTAGTTGTGTCCATGGTGTGTGTGTGTGTGTGTGTGTGTGTGTGTGTGTGTGTGTGTGTGCGTGCGTGTGCATTCTTCACCGTGCAAACCCGGGTGCGTGCTCGCTCTCTCTCCATCCCTATGTAACTGGAGCCAGCCCTCCCCTGTCAAAAATAAAAATCATTTGTCCGCTGCACGAGTGTGTCCATTAAAAATGCATGGTGGAGGGAACTGGGGGCCGCGGGGGAAGAAAGCTGATACTCGTCTCTCCGGAAGGGCATCAGAGTACCAAGGTGGACAAATGGCATCTAGAGAGAAAGGACGGGATGGAGAGGAAGAGTGAGGGTGAAGTGAAAGGGTGAATATGTGGGTGTTGTGTTTTCCCCCCAGAGAGCTCACTCTTGACTTGCTGAAGAACCGTTCAACTTTTGGGGTCTAGTGAAAGTGTCTCGTTCTCTTTTGACACAGACCCTCACACACACACACACAAATATAGTCAAAACTTATCAAACCAAAGTTGGATCAGTGTGAAATTAAGGCAGGAATACTAGAGAAAACGGCACACTGTGCTGCTGTATTTAGCAAGGGACCCTCACAGGTTTTTTCCCCTCATGAAACTAGCACCAAAGCTCTTCTACATTTAGAAATAGATGTTAAACAGTTTATAGCATTACTAATAAATCTATTTTGCTCCTGCTGTCTCACCTAAGAGATGCCGCCTCCCCCCCACCCACCCACACACACACACACACACACACACAGCAGATTGTGACGCAGCAAAATTCATGCACTCGTCCGTTCGGTATTGCATCATTTCATGCAATACAGAGTTATTGAAAGGGAATAAAGCTCTCTAGCTATATAGCTTTCTAGCATGTTCGTTAGCGTAGTTGCTAATAATATCACAATTTATTTAAAAGACATGTTTGGACCATTGACTCCTGTCTCATTACTGCTCTTTAGTGGAGCTCCGACAGAGGAGACCAAATAAAAGCGGGTAGTGCAACACAACGAATATGCCACAATACCATCTCTCATTTTTGCCTCTGTGTTCAATCCACGGACAGCACTGTCAACGTGGTTTGCTTGGTGCAGAGTTGCCTGTTCAACCTCAACAAAGTGGAAATATTCACGTGGATTCAGAGTGAATCTCTCATCACAGCTATTTCACCGAAACAGCAGGTCAACAAAAACATTTTTGGTGTGTTTTGGTCACTGCAGGTTGCATTCTTGAATTGAATGTTTCAAAATACAAGACCATGGCTGATATTCGGTTACAATCCGCTCTGCCCCCACTATAAGAGGAGGCAAGGCAAGGCTTTTGGACAGCTATAAATATCCAAATGTCGCTGACAGGAAATTTTGAGAGAAATACAGATCTGCATGTTTTTCCAACAAAAAAAACTGAGTTTAGTGTTTGACCTTTCAGTTGGGTTTTATTGAAACTGTGTTATAAGTTTTGGGACTGTGGGCAACTTCAGCTTGAGCAAAAAAAAAAAAATAGACTGCAGAGATGGGAAAGCCAACTAAAACACTGATAGATGTATGGTGACGAAAACGAAGGCAATTCCTGACCGCTTCCTCAGTGTTTGAGTTGATGCCCGCTTGGCGCTGCTTTTTACTGCCTGAACCGTCGTACAGTAACAGAACCAAAAGGGTCGGTTCTACGCTCAGGTACTAGAGCACTTCATTTGCACATGAAGAGAAGCAGCATGTGGGAACTTCTGTGTCTGCACTTACCACTTAATATTTTCCCATTACTATAAAAAATTGTTTTCTTCTTTTTTTTCTTTTTTTTTTTTTTAAAGCTTTCTAATGCTTAAAACTGGTGTCATTGTTTTGTATTTTGTGTTTTTATCCCCTTATATTAATGGGAAAATAAGGTTTGAGTTGATCCCTATGCTCTCCAGCCAACATGCATGTTAATTTCTCAGGTGTACAGCTGTGTCGTCTGTGTTGTCTCCCATTTCAAAACAGGAAAAATAAAGATTTGAGTGATTTCAGTGTCTTTCCTATACTCGCCATATCTGTCAGTCTTGTAGGTTTTCACCTCTCAGAGCTGTCAGTACAGATGACTGTGCTGTTGTGAATTGCATCACTCTACTCACTAGATAAATCTGTCAAACTACAGGCATGTGCGTGTGTGTGTGTGTGTGTGTGTGTATATGTGTGTCTGAGTTTATGAGTGTATGGAGACTGGTGGTTTTTCATGGTGTCAAACTCATATCCTGGCGTGTTAAACTCATTAAGAAAGTGGGTGATCAGACTTGAATTTTGATGTGTACACATACATTTCGTGCATTCACACGTTTTGATCAATAAGGTTGAACTTAAGAACATTCAGTCTTTTTTTTTTTTTTTTTTTTCTCATATCCACATTTCTTTTTTGTCAGGCTGACTCTTTCTGTATTTCACTCTGAACCTCTCTCCTTCTCTCTTTTGGGACTCACTGTTTTCTTTCCTTGGTCCTGTCCATCTGCTTCTTATAACACTGGGGCAGTCTGATCTGGTTTGCAGAAACCCCCTCTGAAAAATCAGACATTTATTCACGTACAACCAAAATAGTCCCTTTTTTCATCAAAATAACCCCTCTAAAAAAAACTGTCTGAGCGCTGTTTCAATAGGGTGGTCAAATCTGGACCCAATTAAAACGGGGACCCCCTTAAATTTCCTTCACACCCAGCTTGAGGAAGACCCCAGATTAGAGGAATATTTTCCTTATTGCCGACTTTAGTTTTTGTGGAATTCCACTGGATAATAATTGAGCCCATGTGTGCCTGGTATTCCGGGGTGTTCCCATTTTGGTGGAGTGTGGATAAAAATGGCACGTTGTTACAGACATCAGGGCAGGCACAGTTTTAACAAATCTGTTTTTTTTTTTTTCCTTTCCTCTTCTTCTTCTTCTTCTGGGTTTTCACCGCAATCCTTGGATCGTTGTTTGGAATTAATAGAAGAAGGGGATTTTTCTTTTTTTTAAGTCTTGGTCAGATTTCCATGTGGGAAGAGGCGGAGGCTTAATTGAGATCAAATAAACAAAGTCACCTGTGAATGATTTCAGCTCATAATGAGACACATGTTCGCTTGTTCATACGGGCGCATAAGCCCTGCACGCGCCCATACACACACACACACACACACACACACACACACACACACACACACACACACACACACACGCAAAGACACACACACTCACCAAGGATTAGCCACGGCTTCTCATAACCTCCAAGACTCAACAGTGAGAGCTTGTGTTCTGCTCCCCTATGCAGTGACCCATCATCATCCTGCTCCCTCTGGCTTTGTGAGTGCTTTGCTCTACACAGGAATGAATAGCCACTTGTTAAATAAACCCAGGACGCTGCTTAGGTATCATAGTGGTCTGCACGGTATTATTCTAAGTGGTAATAATAAGAAAAGCATCAGGACACTGTCTGACTCTCAGCTGTTCTGCAGACGGTTCTCTACCTGTGAGAGGTCTGTGGACAACTGTGGGAGTTAGACTTTGATTCATGTCTTCCTAATTGTAATAGACCTGAATCCTCTAAAAACAACATGTGGATCATTCTTATGCACCCACACACTCACAGACACACACTCACAGACACACACACACAGACACACACACATTCACATGCACATGCACATGCAAATAGGTTTGTGTGCACGCACACGCTCAGAAACACACACCTACTCTACACACAGGTAATTGTGCCCACCTGGGAAAACATCATTTAGTCAGGCACCCCTTCCTTCTGCTAACACTGCTCTTACAGCATGGATGTGTGTGTGCGACCTCCTTTACCCTTTGCTTGCTCTTTGATCCCACATTGCATTTGACTATCAACACTCCCTAAGCCCTAAACCATCCAATTACAATACTATATTTTATAAGCTTTGCAGTTCAAGGCTTTGCAGAAAATGACTGTGCTTCTTTATGCAACCCTAATGTCCAACCATGTTGTAGTGAAATCAACCATCTATCTTCAGTCTTCTAGACACAAATACTTCATTTAAAAACAACCATTTGCTGTTTCAGTCATCTTCATGTGCAAGTGCAATCTCCAGGTCAGTGTATATTAATGATTTTAACTGCTGTAACGCAACCACCGAAGCACAGGCTGACAATCACCATGTTCAGGTCAAATTCCTTCACAGTCTGCTGAATGTAAAGTACTGTAGGTGACATAAATCTGTGTGTGCAAGCAAGGACTTCAGGGCAAGAGACACCAACACCTGTTTGAGCTTGTATTTGGGTTTCACTGTGAAATTTATCGTTTTTCATTTATGTGCAATGGCTGAGGAGGAGGAGGAGGAGGAGGATGGTTAAAAGGCACCCGAGCAGGATGGATATTCATTTGTTCTGCTTGTCTGCCTGACAGCTATGTGTTTGTGAGTGTGAGGGTGTGTGAGCAAAGACATGTTTTCTGAGCTTTGATGTGACTTTTACACGTTATGTTTAAAAAAGATTACAAGACTGAAACAATAGTTTGACATTTTACTTTCTTGGCAGGAGTTTTTATGATGGAAGATTGGAAGATTGATACCTGTCAGATATGTTGTACTGTATAGCTGGAGGCGAAATACATACAGCTTAGCTTAACGTTAAGGCTAGAAAGGGGGAAACTGCCACTGGCTTTAAACTCACCAGTTAACTCAAAGACCAAATCTTGCCATCTTAGGGGTAAGTGAGACAAGCATGCGGGAGATGAAGACAGAGAGTTGGCTCCATCGATGTCCCCGGCATTGACGTAAAGGCCAGGAGTCTCATGGCAGACACCTGCTGTGCTCCTTTTAATAATCACTAACTGGTGCCAACAATGACACACACACACACACACACACACACACATTCATGAGTGTGAGCATGCCAATAAACATGGGTAGGTGATCTGGGCAGGCCCCAGCTATCTTTGGCATCTCCTGTGCACCGGTGGCTGCTGTGCCAGGCTGCCCAGGCAGCGAAGCCATCTGATACGAACTGACACCGCCACCAGCTGTTGCCCAACCTCAGTCATGTTAGTGTATCTGCCAGTTTTTTTAAATGCATGATGAGCGTGGAGCTTTACATAATTCAAAGCTGCACACTGATGTCCAGCACTTACTGTGTCTATTGTTTTTATTTATTTATTTTTTAAAAAAGCACTAGAGGCAAATTGGTCACAGCAGTCAGCCCTCCTTCACCGAAACATTTACACAAATTTAGTGGTTCAGACACTTCAAAAACCCACACCCCTACGTCAGCTCCAGCTGGTCCACTTGCTGTGCTCCATTTAGTTGCTGTACACCTCTGCTGCCATCTACTGGTTTAAATAGATACCGTTAGCGAGTATATTTTCCTTTTGTGAACATCAGCCTACTGAATAGTGAGTGATGGACATCTGTGTGCCATCTTGGATTGAGTAAAGCTACATGCCCACTGAGTATTTAAATAGCTGGTGAAAATACAAGCCTCACTGCTAGTGACAGTGACACCACCCGCAACATTATATCAAACCGATACCTTTCACTATAGTTTCAATGTCTTGGCTGAGTATGAATGGCAAGACATGAACATGAAATATTATATTTTTACAATTTTAGCAGTTTTGTGGAGACAGTGGAGACCACAAGTACTATCGTCATAGCAGAAACCCAATGTAGAGTATAATTATGGCAATAATTTAACAGGTGAAGGAAAGTCTTGTTCCAATGCTCTCTCTCTCTCTCTCTCTCTCTCTCTCTCTGTGTGTTTTGGTAACACTCATTGTGGAGATAGAAGATCACAAAGAGCTCTGTGACCCACAGAATCCATGTTATAAAGACAATAAAAAAAGACAAAGGTATATGAGGAATCTTCCACAGCTTTTGGTGGAGACTGTAAATTATATATATATTTTTTCCTTTTCCATTACCGGTGCCCAGTTGCGCCCC
>NW_019525172.1:29514-51693 GCF_002814215.2 Seriola lalandi dorsalis | reverse complement strand
GGGGGGGGGTGGACACACACAGCAGTTCAGTAAAGGTAGCCGCCACGCACACGCAAGGCAGTTTGTTCCAATGGCGTCCATTCATCCATCATATCTCGCCCCTCCAACAGGTCTCCTGCCATGAAGATGATGTACCCCTATTGTGAGGCCGCCATCAGGTCTAAATACGCAACCAATTTTTCCATGTCAAGCCTTTATAATCAAGACTTAGAAGACTTAGTTATTCTTCTCAACACACATAAAACAGAGGCGGCCTCATTACTACAAAGAGTTCAGCTGACTTTGTCATGAGAGCTGCAGCATGTGTTTTTGATGGACAGTTTGGCAGCATCATTAATTAAACAGAAAAAGCTGGTACAAGACTGATAAAGAGAGATGAGGGGCCGTGGGAGAAATAACAAATGGTGATTCAGCCAAGTAGAATAGATTGTTTTTCAGCTAATATGAAAAAACAAAAATATTCAAATAGAAGAAATGGACATTTTTAATCATACATTTTCCATAAATTTTCATAACCACTAAGAATCCCACCTCAGCAAAGAGGCCAAATGCATCCATATATAGAGAGGATTACAGGTAAGATTACCCTTATAACCAATGAGAGTATTTTAAATTGGTGATATGAACACAAAACTGGGAGCAGAAAAGATGCCACTGCATTTTATTTACTCGTCTTTGGAATAAAATATTGTCTTCAATTAACAATAAGGAATTCATTTCTTTCCATAAAAGTTAAAAAGTCAGTTCTAAATTCTCCATAACACGTGGAAGAACATGCATGGGGCCTTTCTCTGCAGGTAACAGCTACACCACCAGGACAGAGGGACAGAAAGGGCCCCAAATGCCCCCGCGAAAATATCTCGGTGAAGCAGTATATGACCTTGTATAACAGCCTGCTATTGGTCTCCGTTTATCTTTGGGCTACTTTTCAGTTTTTTTTTTAAAGAGTAAGCTTTGCAAATCTGTTTTATCAAAAACACATGCCGCAGCTCTCAGGAGGTCGGCTGCTTATTTTGCTTATAAAAAGAAGTCAAACAAGACCCATACATCTCTGTTTTGATCTAAAGAGGCATAAGTAAAAGGCACAATGAAAGTAGGTTCATCGTTGCTGCTCTGCCTGCTGGTGTCATGGGCTCTCCAGGTGCGAGCAAGTGAGGTAGGGGAGACCAAACTCCATGATCTCCTGCCTAACAAAAAGCTAACTCTGGACCATGATGCCGCAGCTGACCAGTTCACTGACCAGAACAGCGCCACCCCTGACATTTGGACAGAGTTGAGGGTGCTAAGGGACATGGTGGTGAAGCAGAATGTGGAGCTGAGGACCGTGAAGGCCCGGCTGAGGGACACAGAGATACAGGTAGATGAGCAGAAGTTTGACCTCCTCCTCACTAAAACCAACTTGGAGGAGCTGCAGACAGATCAAACTGCCATGGAGGGGAGATTGGGAGCCAGTGAAAAAATGGGAGAAGACCTGAGGAAAGAAAACATGGAGCAGTCTGCAGACCTGATGGATCTTAGAGCGAGGCTCGACGCCAGTGAAAGGCGTGTAGAGGAGCTGAAGGTCCAGCTTGAAAACCAGGCAGCTGAGCTTCTGTCCACACAAGCCAGAGTGGCAGTCAGCGAGAATGAGCTGCAGCTCCTAAAGCGCAGGATGGATGACGTGCGGGCTCAGAACACAGTCCAAGATGTTGAACTTTCATCTTTAATGGACAGAACAAACACTACAGAGCACCAAGTGGATATTCTAATCAAAGACAGTGCGAAGGTGGCATTTTATGCTGCTTTGACAAACTCAGGAAAAGTAGGACCTCACAATACTCCAAAAGTCCTAAGGTTCAGCAAGGTCTTCACCAATATTGGCAAAGCCTACAGTCCAACAACTGGTTTCTTCACTGCACCTGTGAAAGGACTGTACTTCTTTAGATTTACAGTATGTAGTCATAGGAATGAGCACATCATAATGGCAGTGAAGCTATTCCATAACGGGAGATCCATAATGTATAATTTGCAGACCTGGGATAATGGTTATGGGCATTTTGAGTACATGTCTAATGCTGTTATTCTAGAACTGAATGTCAGTGATGAGCTACATTTGGTTCTCCCAGAAGGGGGGCAAATCTATGATAATGGAAACAATCACAGCACATTTAGCGGCTTCTTGCTTTTCGGTGTGTGATGTCGAAATCAATCCAATTTTGAACTTGGAATTTATGACCATTCATATAAATACAATTTCTTTATCTCTTGTGTATTGTGATTATTTTGGTATATTTAAACAGTGACAGGTGTATTTTTATCAGTGTATTTTCCACAACACATGATCAGAAGAGGGAATATTGTATGCAAAGTATTGCTGTATAAAATGAAATGATATAATAACACTACTATGAGTATTGTAGGGATGCCTAGAGATTATTGTCAGGTCCCAAGATTTCCTCAAAACACATTGTGTTTTGTCCAGAAGATGGCAGTCTGAGGATGCCATGTGCACAGAGGGATGTATTAGGGAGGGGTCTGACGAGAAATTTGGGGAATAATGATGTGGATGTATATAGGGATGTAACCTTAATCATACCTTCAGTATAAATGACTTTCAAAGTTGTTCAAAAATAATTAAAAAAATAACTCAGCTGTATGTCTCTCCATAAGTTAAAATATCTGTCCGATATTTACGTGTAGACAGATAGGAGAGAGATGTTGGAATGTAAAGTATAAACTGTTGATTGTAGTGAACATACTGCACCGGCCACATCGGCCCTGACAAACAGTCATTCCAATATGAAGTAAGTGATTTGAAAGAACAATGAGGGCAGATGGGAAACACGATGGGATCAGCTGGAACACAGTGTGATTTCTGTCCTCCCCTCAGTCTGTGGACCTTTTTCACATCACAGTTTGGGCAGTTGTCCAACAAAACAATTAGCAAGTATGGGAATCCCGGCCCCGCTCTCACACAGACCCCTCCCTCCCTCCTCTATCTCTCGTCCTCTCTCGCTCTGTGCAGCTGGCCCCAGGAAAGAGGCGGCCAAGTTTATTTTCTCCACGGTGGTCCCTTTGGGGTGGCGGCGAGGCCCCTGCCATGCCGCCGCTGATGTATTAGGTGCGGGTTCTTGAAGAGATGTCGGTGGGACTCTTTTATTACTACAGCACTCAATCATATTGTTCCTGTTGTAGGATACTTGGTACTGTCCTTGATGTGAACAAGTGTGTAAAGTCAGCCAGCCTCTTCCCTCCAGCTAGTCACTGAAAAGTAGCTTTAATGACTAATAAAGCAACAGTACAATTTGTTTGGATTTAGCACATAAACCCAAATAATGTAAATACTGTGTCTGAATGACAATTGAGAAAAGTCCTGTTGGGGAAATCTGGAGGTGAAGACCATGAGATGCTGCCAAAAGCTAAAAAAAAAAAAAAGCTAGTAAGAGGACCTATCAGTTTAAATATAATTGAAATATCAAACATTATAATAACTGTCACTGAATATAGAAAAATCCATTCATTTTAACCTGGTGTCAGATGTATTCAGATCTTTTACTTAGTACAAATATCTCAATGTAAAAATACAATACATGAAGCAGATTACATATTATTGGAACATCACTATTGATGCAATACAGTAAGGAGCATTGTTATTTCAATGCAGAGCTCGTGTTATTTTAGGCATATTCCAGTGTTTTCTAGGGGAAATATATTGAAGTTGACCGACTTTTAGGTTAAAAATATAATCACATAAATACAGTGAAGTAGAAAGCACAAGTAGTCTACTATCTCAAAACTAGTAAATTGAGCAGCTATGTAAACATGACTTTTGTTTAAGCAAACTTTTGTTTTGTCAGAGCATGACCTCTGAATGTAAGTTGAGTTGTAAACTGTTGTAAAAAAAACCCCCCAAAAAAACATGTTGATCCACTATATCCACTTTTCTTCAGCGCTTTACTTTCATTGTAATAAACCACAATGAGAGAGAGAGAGAGAGAGAGAGAGAGAGACAGAGAGAGAGAGAGAGAGAGCCGTGTGTCAGGCTGCATAAATAACTGTCGGCATGATGTAAACACTGCGGTCATAACCCGAGCGAATTAAAACAACTGCACTGGGCGGGATTAAAGCTCCGCGCGCACTTTTTCAACCACTTTCAAAAATGTCTTAAATGTCCTCTGACGGCGTCTCAGACAGCTCACTGCTGATTGGCTGAATCTTAAAATAGTCTGTCCAATCAGTGCACTAAGCGTCTAATTAACATGAAGTGCATCTTTTCCGTGACGTTTTAGAAATGAAATCATGATGTTGTCTTACTGCTGTAATGAAATTAAGCTTTACAGACTGTACGGCCTAAAAATATTAAGATATTTAATTGAAATTATAGCCCTCCAGTATACACAAATGATATCTCCAGCTGTTTTGACTTGTGTAGGCTAAATCAAGGCAAGTTTGTTTATGTAATGGCAACCAAGTCTACTGTTATCTTTTAGAAACAACAGAGAGAGACTTATCTGCGCTGACGCTTTGTTGGTGCTCGGGTTCTGCTATTCTGAAGGAGTGGAGTGATGAGAGGTTACTAGATGTCAAAGCAGTGGCCCACACACGGAAATAAAATTAAAAATAAGGTTAACAATAAGAGGGGAAAAAATACATTCAGTACACAGGGTGTAAAAGTGATACAAATATATTTTATATACATGTAATCTGTACAACCATTGGAGACAGTGGACACGGATCATGTGCACAGTCGTCCATCATAATGCAGCTGCCAAAACAGGCCTGCACGAGTAAAAAAAAAAAAGCATCTGCAGAGTATAAAAAAGCAATTGAATGCACGCAGTTTATCTTTGAACCAGCAAAGACAACAATGAGTGACAGAATGCATTTAAATAATTTTTTTTTAAATCAGCTCTTTACAGGAACGATGGAGAAAGATGACACACTCCCTCCGTTATTCCCACTCAAAGTCTGCGGAGATGAGACGTGGATTTCAGTTATTATCTTTTTTTCTTTTTCTTTTTTTTTTTTCAAATTATTTTCTTGATAAAATTGTTCCCTTCGAAACGTGGGTGCATCAGGACGCCGTTGTTCCACATAACCTTGTTGTGTTCAGCATCTCCTTCAAGTCGTTCTCCGGCTTACCTGCGACCATGAAAGGCCACGTCTGCGGAGGGAAACACAACCAGTTAGGCCAAACAGTTTCTTAAAACAACAACAAAAAATTAACAATTAATTCAACCAAAAAAAAAAAAAAAAAAAAAAAACAACAAAAAAATCAGGTCAATAATGCATCATTGAATCACTTCACTTCCAGGCTTTTTTTTTTTTTTTTAATAAAAAGGAAGCACTATCACCAGCTCTTCATGCAGTGAATTAAAAAAAGGTTTTGCCGCTGCAGCTCCAATATTCTGATCCGTAATATTACTATAAACTTGTTATATTTTTATATAATATTATTAATATATATATATTAAATAGGTCTGAATGGCGTATCTCTCACCTCATTATAAAACAATAAAACTATTTTAGATATTGCAGAATTAATGTTATTTTCATGATGGCCTAATGCTCTGCATCAGCTGCATTATTCTGAAATGATTCTCTGAGATAAATTAGAGGCCTAAATTTCTATTGATTGTAGAATCATCGATCATGCAGGAGTTTTTGACAGGTCAGTTTGCAGAAAGCATCAGCATTAATAGAAAATGACATGAATTCCTTTTCCCCCTCATCTATGCACCTGCTTCACATGACTATCACCCACCTTTGTCACCTTGGTGCTGTAGCCTATGAGGCCTTGTGTGAAAATCCTGATGACTTTAAAAGTTCTAGTTATTATATAAAAAGTAAACTGAGTAAACATCACGAGGCAAACAAGCGTCATTATGCTCTAACAAAATCATTCAACAGCTCCTTCATTCTCAGAATATTGGCCAACAATATTCAAAATAACAAGTCTGCCTCGTTCAAAAACATTTCACATAAGTCTTCCCTCCACTGGATCCCCAAATCTCACCAGGTTAACAGGGTGGATATATCCGTTTTCATATTTGTCGTTGGCCAGTATCTGCCGGAGGTGCGCGATGTAGCTGGACGCCAGGCGCAGTGTGTCCAGTTTGGAGAGCTTGGTGTCCGGTGGTACCCAGGGTAATGAAGTCTTCAGCCGGGAGAAGGCTTTGGACAGGACGCGCATCCTGGCTCTCTCCCGCGCGTTGGCCGCGTTCCTCTGCACCTGCTTGCCCTCCTGCTGTGCCACACCCTTGGCTGAAGTTTTCCGGGACGATGTCTTCCTTTTCTTGCCCGGCGCGTCTCTCCGCTCGTCGTTTGCGCAGGGGCCCTCGCAGTTGGAGCTCTCCTCTGTGCTCTCGTTGGAGTCTTTGCCGGAGGAGCCAAACTTCAGGATGCCGTCCAGGAGCTCGTCGTCGACATCGCTAAGAGACCCGGTGGACATGGTGAGCTGTGTCCGACTGTAGCGGGCTCAAAACATGGGAGCAGGAAGCTCAGGCTGGACAGGAGTGGACGGGGTGTTCATGAACTGCTAACCGTGCGTGGACAGAGCAGAAAGGAACAGACTTTTTATCTCCATGACCAGAGAGGGCGTTACCTCATGCTGGGAGGAGACACTGGTACTGATCTCACTTGCTGGTTTCCAAAAGGTTTCCTGGACCCCAAGGGACCCTGGTTGGCTCTCCAGCAAAATACAGAATATACTGTTTATTTTAAACACAATTTAACTCTATTCAGACTCACTTTATGAATTATGTTTGAAGAGATAACATGAGTTAATTACTGTGATATCTACTGTTTTTTAAGAATTTCAGTTTGCCCTGAACTTTAGCTTTAGAAGGTTTGTGTATGACCTACCTGTTAAAAGAATAAATAAATAAAAAGAAAAAAGAAAGAACATAAGTTTGGGGCCCAAGGTATATGTCAAGAATTTAACCTCTACATGAAAACTTGACATTGTTGGTTTCGAAATCCACTCATTTGGTGAATAATAAATATTACTGACATTAAAGAAAAACAAAAACAAAGAAATCAATGAATTTGGAAATGATAATATGCCCAATAATTTTAGCATACTTTTTGGTTTACAGATTATCCTTTAAAAATCAAGACAAATGACTTTTAACCCAAAGGGTTCAAAATAAAATCAATGTTAAAAAAGTAGGTGTAATCGGCATAGAGATGTTTATTATCATAACCTGGAAATTAGGTTAAAAAAGCAAAAATTCCAATATTTTGTTTTATATTACATTTCTGAAATTCAAAGCTATAATTATGAAATATTATAGAAAATTCATTATTTTTACTATTCAATAAATTATTAGATTTTAACATAATAATGTATCTTATAATCAGATATATGAGTGTTCAGTGTTTTGCCTTTTCCGCTCACAGGGTCCATGCAACTTTCAGCACATCTTGCCAGTTAACAGGATAAAGTGCAAGGACAGGGGGGTGTCATGTCTCAAATGGCAAACTGGCGCCTCGGTCCCCTCTGATGTAACGGATACCCGGCACCCACAATCCCCTGTTTGGCCTTCCACATCATTCCACACCGATGCTCCATGCACTGGTCCACTCAGGGCCAAGTCCAAACAACAAAGTCTCTGGAGCTGTTTTAAGTGGAAGAGGTCGGGGAGCACCAGGAGAACACTGTTCATATATTCATGTGCATCTTGGTCTTGGCTGAAACATATAGTGAGATTCTGAGTGACTTGAAGCTGCAGATCTTTCTTGCTGGGATGCAAGATTGTGTGTGTGTGTGTGTGTGTGAGACAGAGTGTATATGTGTGAACACAATGCCTTTGCCTGCACAGCTGAAGCGTGTGCAAGGATAAGAAGGGTGTCTCTTGAGACCTGACCTTTAACCTCTTTGCTTCCGGTGTCACAGCGCATTTAAGCAGGCACCACCGCTACGTGTTATCCACTAGAATCACACAACGAAACACCGCAATGTTGGTCGGGCTGCATTTAGTCAACTGGAAAAAGTTTAAAGTCCTGACAAGAAAGGAGGAACAGATCTTACAAATCTGAAAGAACAAGACATTTTGGAAAAAGAAGTTCACATGCTGAACTGCAAGGGCGGAATAAAGCGCTACACAGAGCAGACAGAAAGAGAGAAAGACAGGGATATAGGTGAGGGGATGCAGGGAGAGGAAAGAGAGGAAGGAGGGGCTTAATCTCCTGGGTGGGCTGGAAATCAAAGCACTTAGTGGAAAAGTAATAATAGAGTCTGCTAGATTGATGATCACCTCTGAGATACATGGATCCACCAGAGAGTAATAGAGAGAGTGAGGGAGAGGGAGATGACCTAAAATAGCTCATGAAAAAGACTTGAACGCCCCCCCCCCTCTCTCTCCTGTGTGTCGCTAAAACAAAGAACCTGATGTAATAACATCATAACTTTCATTTGTACTCACAAAGACTTTAATTATCATCATAAAATGTACATTTAAATGTTCCTAATTGTGCCAAGCCCGTTTAGGCTTCAGACATATTTTGTGCCGGTCCTTCATGTGAAGGATGAAGCAATGTAAGTGTTAAGGAAACATTTTCTGTGACCGTTTTTTCTCTCAGAGCATCGGTCACACACACAGTGACACGAGGCAACAGGTGGAGAGGGGGGTGAGAAGGATGGAGGGAGAAAAAAGAGGGGACTCTGGCAGCTATGGAGGGACATGCTGCTAATTAGCCGGTTTGGGGTCAAAGGCTAGGCTGGTTGTGTGATGTCACCACGAAGGGACGGGTTCCAGATGTTGCTCACAGGGCCACCGAGGGGGACATCTGATTCCTTGGGTCATTATCATTTCTCACACACATGCACGCAAACACCTTTGTTAATAGTTTTTTTGTGTAGTGAAGTGTATGTTTTAAGAAACAGTGAATGTGGCTTTTGAAGATCATATGGGAATGACAAACATGATACGCTAACACACGGTAACATACAGACTAGCCGTAGCTGTGAGTTCTGGCAGTCCGGTCATTTTCTATCATCACAACTGAGCTCATATAAAAGAGGGACAGCTAATGCTAGCTAGAACCCCTCCTTTCTATAATGTATGATGAACACGAGACTGAGTGTGTGAGAGCTGCCGATGACAAAGCCCCCAGGAATAGCGCATCACATGACGCACACTGGCTCTAAACATTATTAGGATGCATAGTTTGGCATATGCGTCCTGTAAGCTTGTGATATCAAGTTAAAGTTAAAGGGGCTGTATGTAAGTTTTCTCTGCCGCTGAACGTGGGGCGGGTGGCGGTGATGGTTGCTTACCAAGAGCCATTGTTGCATTTACAATACAAGAGGTTATAAAACGCCCTCTAAGCAGTGATACTTCTTGAGGGCAGACTGGATGGAAAATGACGCGACGGGCCCGACCGGGCCGGTGCTAGATGGTTAGCATGCTAACTTCAGTAGAAGAAAGCCAGCGATAGAAATAGAAGCAAAACACATTGGTGTTGCTTTCCACAGCTGGAGACCGCTATTGACGAGGAGTTTGATGTTTCTTCTAGACTTGTAAGGAAACAAAATGCTAATGTTGCCTATGTAGCAATAGCAAAAACTTACATATAGCTCCTTTAATACATCCATGCCGATGGTGTCTGGTGTGAGCCAGAGAACTGCGCACAGTAGCCGCAGTATCATCATAGTTTTATTTCCTCCTTTACTCAAGTATAAAATGAGTATAAAATGTAAAGAGTCTGCACATGACTTTACGAAGCTGGGATTAGTGGAGCATTATTGAGCTTTATTTAATCTTCTTGGGACAAAGTTAACAAAGTCAATCTTCACTTTCATTAAAATAGTTTGTCTCATCCTCTTTCCTCACCCACTTTTTCCAGCCTTGTGAGTGTTTACTGAAAAAGGCAGAGAAACATGGACACAATACATTACACTGAGGAACAAGTGACTAATGTGAGAGAATAGGATCGTAATATGAAGCAAAATACAGTTTTATTTACTGGATAAACATTCCACATGCATTTTTTGTAACTCAAAGAATGAAATTAAAAACAAACAAAAAAAAGAAAAAAGAAGTTGCTTGGTTGCTATGCAAAAACAGAATGAGAAACAGTAATCTTGTGAAGTGAAGCTTAGGGTGAGAAAAACATCATCCATCTTTGTCTAAGCGCGCCAGTTCCCTGTCCCTTATCACAGCCATACTCCCCCAACACACATACGTATGCACAAATTGCTTTTCACCTCAGTTCAAGTACCTCTAAAAAAAGAAAAATCAAAGCAAAACAACTAAAAGAGAGGTTGCAGAGAGTGCAAAGATACAGCAGGGAGTGGAGAAAGTCTGTTGCAAAAGGATGTGGCAGACAAACCCGGCAATAAGAGAGAATTATGAACATGTTTATGGGAGTGGAAATATCATATTATATTTCAAAAAGACTACAATCCTTTGATATTCTGTGACAGGAACATCCGGAGGGAGGCAAACAGTGATTCTCCAAAATAAGACTGATATTCTGTCAAAGTGTAGGTTAATGACCTGGAAGTCTTGTCCTTACAATGTGAGGGAGTTGGAGTGTATTGGTCTCTGGAATGTGTGCACACATACGCACTTATCTGCATAAGTGTGTGCATCTGTGTTAAACGTATTGGGTTTCACAATGTGTGTGACGGATGGATATGGATGATGTGGAACGTATGAAACCGCGTGATATCTTGGCCAATGCTGGAATCTCTAAAATGACGCGCACACCGAGCTCGTCTTGCTTTCGGATTTAGCCAGACGAGCGTGGACAAAGTCTTAAGCCGATGTTGTACTTCGCGCAAGGGTCCGCTAGGGTCCACATGGCGCAAATTTCATCACTGGTGGGTGTACGCATGGTGTGGGCGTCAGCAAAACCCACCAATTTGTTCTGCGCTCCACTGGGTGCCAACTGCGCTTGAAGCTTGAAAACAAACATGGTCCACCACTACCCTCACCTCTACAATTGATCTTTAAAAAGAAGAAGTACAGAAGCAGACAAAGCAGCTCTTCTTCTTGCATTGGATGTCGCCATTTTGATTTGGTTCGTAGAGCGCGTGCCCGTAGACAACGATCTACTGCGCATGTATGGGACGCATCCTCCAAGTGGACCACAAGCGGAGTATAAATGAAAACAAGTAAGAGTGCGTGGTGTCCGCAGCTGTTTGTATACGCGTCCACAAGTTAGTATAACTTGAGGCCTTAGGGTGCTGTTCCCTTCCTTATAGGTCAGTTGCCGTGCAGCTGGCAATAAGTCATATCAGAAGCAGACAGATGGAGGTCAATAACTAATCAACCCTGGGAACGGAGAAGAGTGAGAAACAGACCCAAGTACAGACCGCAGATGTAACGACGAATTTACATATTAGACAAGATATACAGCATCTTGGACTGAGTTTGTCGCTGAAATATCCATCATGCATTGCTGTCTTGATGGTTCTACCCAGAATACACACACACACACACACACACACACACACACACACTTGTGTTGGCTTGAAGTTGAATTGGCTGAGAGCCCAAAGTGTCCTGTCGGAAGTAAGTGGGACGAGATGCAGCTGCAGTTTGAGTGTGTGTGTGTGAGTGTGTGTGTGTGTGTGTGTGTGTGTGTGTGTGCGCGTGTGTGTGTTCGACTACAGTATCTGGCACTTTCTTAACCTCTGCTGCAACCTCTGGTCTAACATGTGGCCTGGTGATGGGATGCACAGATAAAAGTAGTGTGTGTGTGTATATTTGTGTGTGTGTGTGTGTGTGTGTGTGTGTGTGTGTGTGTGTGTGTGTGCTGGGGGTGTGGCTTCACTTGGGCAGTAGGGCAGTGTAGGACAGTGCTGGGTTTCAGAGCCAGGGGTCTGGTCTCTGTCATTGTGATTGAGGCTACAGTTTATAAACAGAGAGGGACACAGCTCAGTTTTCTATCTCACACAGTGGTACCATTTGGATGTGTGAGTGTATGTGTGTGTGTGTGTGTGTGTGTGTGTGTGTGTGTGTGTGTGTGTGCGTGGTTTGATCTTCCAACAGGCCAGAGCTTCAGCACCCTACTAAATCCTTCACAGCAGCAGTTCCTGCCACCTCCCACCCCCGCACCCAGATTTGCCCCCCCACCTCCACTGTCCCTACTGCTGTTATTGGACGTCTGGTCAGTTCAGTCTAGCCAAAACAAATAGAGTCAAAACAGTTCAGCAAAAAAAACAAGCTATTTAGCCAAGATACAGCCACAGACCTAATACTGTTTTAACATCAATGCCTGTATTTCAAAGTGTTATTCACCTTTGAGTCTACAGGCCAGGTTAAGTGTCACACAAAAGGGGCAAAACCCGTCATTAATAGTATTAAGTACATGAATTCGGTTTATTAATTAATTAACTTTCACCCTTATTTATGCAATTTGGTCCAATTTCACTTCATTTTCGTGGGCACCTTGTGTATACATGACAAGAAAAGCACAAAAAAAAAGGATTAAAACCTAAGAATTAATGAAAAGGGCCCTGGGGACATTTTGAAAATAACACACACAAATAGTAGCCATGATTTCTATTCATCTTAAACCAATAACAATGCTGTTATCATGTGCAAATACAAGGTTGTTTTTTTATGACTATTAAAATTAGGCTTTTAGCAATAACAACAGAAGAGACTCTCCTGGCTTTGTGTGAGACATTTAATTTAGTGGAATAAGAAAGGTTAACTATCAGGTTTAAATGTCTTCACTGTGTTCAGTTGACACTGGCTACACCTCCTCATTGTTGGGGGTTCCACAGACCCTGTGCTGCTGTATGTGTGTGTTTTTTGCAAACCAATTCAACCAATGTTTTTTTCCTTTAAATGTTTTACACCCTGACGTATAGAGTATAGAGTAAACCAAAGTATAGAGTATTGAGGTGGTAACTCTTCTCTGGGCTTGTACATTTGATAAAGGGGAAATATTGACAAATTGTAATTGTTTCTCTTGTTAAATATGCTATATGGGCTATGCATGAACACATGCAGACAGTGGGGTCCAAAAGTCTGAGACCACTTTCCCATTGACTTGAATGGGTTATGTACAGTATACAGAACAGTTGTCCTGCACGGTGATGTTACTTATGTTTAGGGTCAGTTCAACCTCTCTGGGGTAAAACTCCAATAACATTATGTGAGATTTGAGAGTCATAACCCATCTCAAATACAGGGCATATAAAAATCCATTGTATTTAACCACGTTGAGAAGTAATGTGTTGTTGTTGTTGTGGATGTTTTAAACATATGAAAATGACATTACGTTAAAGATGGCCGGCTTCTCTGGGTCCCCAAACAGATCTTAAACAAATAAATTAGCTGCCTCATACTCCAGGTTTGATGTGAAAAGTTTGTAATGTTCGAAATTTTGGTTCTTAACACACCTTACAGAGATTCAACACTACTTTTAGATATAACATTTAAGATTTAGGATTGAAATGAGGGATGTCGGGATCACTGGGGTTTAAGTGTTTGAGTAAAGTTTATTGAAGACGAAATCATTTTATATCACGGTACCAGTCTAATCTCTGACTGATCTCTATAAACCGACGGAGATATTATGTCAGGATTAACATTACACACACCTAATCAGCCGTGTAACGCTGGACTGTCCCTGATATTATTCACACCTGATTAGTCAGGCTGTTGTTAACATGGAAAGCGATGATGGAGAGGGATGATAAACAGTGCTTATTGGCTGGATCAGGTTTTATGCTTTGATCTTCTTCCTCCTCATTACTCAGGGGGGAACGACAGGTGTGTGTGTGTGTCTGTTTATATATGTGGAACTTTTTTTGTAATATGTTATATATGGTGCATATATTCCTGAGTTGTTACCAAGGTGAAAAAAAAAAAGTTTATTAAGTCTTCATTATATTTATTATCAACACTTTTGATCCTTGCAAATGCTTGAATCTTTATTTTATTTTGAAAAATGAACTCAAGTTCATTCCCTCTCCCTCCTCTCATATGAAATGATCTCACTACATCATATCTCCTCTGTCTCAGTGGTCTGGTTAGCTCATGGTTACACTCACAAACAAGCCACTGATACAGTCAAACACACATACTGATTATCTATAACTTTCTATGGCATTTGGTGGTAATTACTGTAGCTTACGGTGCAGAGGGAGACAGACAGAGTATTGTCTGACCCCCACGAGAGAGATAGGAGCAGTCCCTAAAGACACCACACAATCAGACAAGTGAAACACACCCAAACTCCACTGTGAGTAGAGTGTGTGTTTTTACATTAATGCATGTTTTTGCATGTGTTTCTGCAGAAAAAGGTGGGGGTGGAGGGGGTTTGTTCATGCTCTTGTCTGCATGAACAAACTCCAGGCCCGAGTAAGATACACCCACATAACCTGCCGATATCTCTGGATAAACCATCCAGAACTGCTGATAGCTGGGGACGTGTTGACTGCCCCAAAATGCTGGAAAACCTCGGCCTTCCTGGGCGAAGACATTACGCATATCCCCTTTCCTCCCTGGCTGCTTCCCTCCAGCCCTACAATCTCCCCTCCAGGTCCCACAGGGAGCCAACGCCCCCACCAGACCGAGGTTCCAGGCTCCTCCTGGGCTACTTCGCTGATACTCCCCCCCCCTCCACTCTAGGAGTGGGTCTGATGGACAGAGAGGGAACTTGCACAAACATTGCGCCTTAGACGTACGTGTGCAATCTCTTACACACACCCTCACACACTATCATACTGCGTACACAGAGAAAGGCAGGCATAGAATATACAACAACAAATCTCCTACACTTGTAACATAAACAAGAAAAGCCATTGGTTTTATTTATGAAAGATAAATCGGATTGCAGAGAAAGAAAACTGACAGAAAGACAGAGAGAGTGAGAGAAGAAATGTGAAATTATGAAACGGACCGGACATGCTTGGCTGTTTAGGACTTTTGATTTGGCCTACCACTGAACCAATGGTGTGTGTGTGTGTGTGTGTGTGTGTGTGTGTGTGTGTGTGTGTGTGTGTGTGTTTTAAGATGGCTGACCTTAGCAGCACCTCCTCTCATCTCATTTCAACCTAATCTGTGTTTGCACCAGTGTGTGTATCAGTTCTTCTCCCACGAGACACAGGCATAATGCTACCGGAGGCTAACAGGAGATGACAAAGAGGTGAGATGCGAGTTGTGATAAAAAAGTGCCCCTCACACACACACACACACACACACACACACACACACACACACACACACACAGAAACTAACATGTCTAACATTAAATCTCAAGAGACCCCTGACATCCCCTGAACCCTAAGTCCCAAGGCAGGAAGTAGACAAGTGCTTGTGTGAATTACCTCATTAGAATGTGCATGTGTGTGTGTGTGTGTGTGTGTGAGAGAGAGAGAGAGACCCAGCTAACAGACACGTCCACTTAGTAGCAGAGGACAGACACAACAGCACCTCACCTTTACGCCTTAATCACAAACAGATGTCTTCTGACCTCTTCGCTAAATGTTAGCTGTAGCATTTAATTATTGGGTTTTCATCCTAAACATGGAGTGTGAGTCCATGTTCATGCATATTTCTTTGATGACACTACTGCAGGAAGTGATGAGAAAACTCAGCACAAAAATATCTGTGCAGTATTGCTGCCAAATAAACTGACATTTTAAATTCTTAGCATAGGAACAGTTTCATCTGAAACGCTGTACACCCAATCAGAAAAAGTAATATTAAGGGTACTGTAATGGTTCTGTGTATCAACACTGTTTTTGGTATTATAACAAATAAACAGATGGAAAAAGACTTCATATTTGCAACTGCATAGAAGAAAACTGGGAAAAATGTGTCCAACAAAATCAAAGTGCAAGGGCATTCCCTGCTATCAGTCAAGGAGATATCCATCGATAACCATTATAAAAGAGACAGAGTATCTTACGCCATCCACAGCAGAACGCAGTGACGCCAGATATGCTTCATCTTGCAGAAATTTCGTGCCTTTCATTTACTTTCAGCTGGAATGACGTATGTTCTCTCATCTACTGCTACTTGTAAATTAGTTAATTTATGTTTGATTTTGACAAGTAAAGTCAGTTAATGGTGAATAAAAGTAATTCTGAATGTAAATGAGAAAGAAAACAACACCAGTGATTTGTAATTAAAAAAAACTGCTGAGAGAATCAATTACTAACTGTAATGGGAATGTTTGTACAAAAATATGATTCAAAACCCTTCATCACATAATGATACATGGATGGTGCTGAAAGTAATATATTTACAACAGACACTAGTATCTGACTGAGTAGTTTTAATGCTTCTTGCATCAGTCTTCCTGAAACGTCTACAGAGCTCTGAGTATCAACTAAATAAAAGCATCGCTGTTTGTATCTGCAGTGATTTATTTCACGTGAACATCGTTGTTGGCATTAATGTCAAAATCCGAGGGGTTATATTCTACATTCAGAGTTTGATAGAGTCTGGAAGCTGTGCTATCAGTCGGTAGTCTTGATGATCACACACATAGTACATATTGGCTACAGTAATAGTCTAAAGTTTGGACACACCTTCCCATTCACTTGAATGAGAGAGTGCGTCCAAACTTTTGACTGGTACTGTATATATACACAGGTGGACAACTTTGCACCAAACTTTTATTTCCCTCTCGCTGCTCTGCACCTTTGATGTTTTGTGGTTCAACCTGTCATGTTCCAAAAAATAGCCATTGCTTCTGAAACACATACACACACACGCAAACACAGTTTACACAAATGCATGTGTATCTCTCCTTTTCTGGCTCATCCTCTCTTTCTTAGACACACAAACACACGCCACTTAGGCAAAAGACCTCTGTCCCTGCAGTGTATCAGCTGTTGTCCAGCTGTTTGATGCATATTTACTTTTTGTCTTATTTATTTGACAGCAGCAATCTGCATCTTAAGAGGTGAGAAGTGTGTCTGTGAGCGTGTCTGTGTCACCTCTGCCCGTGCGGGTCTTTAAATAGGGGACTCAGATTAATCAGCTAACAAGGAAGAAGTTAACCTGCTACGGCATCAGAGGCTCCTATCATCATCTCTGTTGTTGTCGTCGTCTTCTTGTGATTCTCACAAAATGCCAATGATCAATACTTCTTAAGACAAAATGTACTTGTATTACGAAAAAGGTCACACGAGGTCACACAAGTATCACGGTGAAAACAGAACAGTGCCATACAGTTTAAGTGGAATCACCACTTTTCAGTGGCTTTATTTGCACAGGTGAAGTAGATCCATGAGGAGTTTTTATAAGGAGTAAAGTAATAGTTTGACATTTTGGTAAATGCACTTATCCACTTTCCTTCTGAGAGTCAGCAGCTCGTTAGAGTAGCTTCGCGTAGACTTGGAGTAGGAGGAAACAGTTAGCCTGGCTCTTTCTAAACAAAATCTGGCTAGCAGACCCTCTAAAGCGCACTGAGTATCACTTTATATATTGTTTGTTTTAACCGCACAAGAACCGAGGTGTAAAACTTCACGGCGACAGCAAGAATCCTGGAAGTCACTGCACTCGACCGAGAAATAGCCCCACTTGTTAAGACATTGTATTGACAGCACTGACCTTTGAATGAACAGAGTGAAGTCGGTGTATCCAATATGGAGGAAGCTATTGCATCAGCTGTGTCTCCCCATCCAATTTTTTTATCAAACCGTGCCGAGAGCCAAACCACGTCAATACAAGGTTCCAGCACCAGCTATTTCACAAGACGCATAAATTAATTTGCGCTTATATCTGGTGTGATCATGTTCCAAAACTCCTGTTTAAAACATTTCTTATTCAAATGAATGCTCAGGTCTATATGATTAATAACTGTATACTGTATCATATGTGGAGATATATCCAGGTTACGGTAAAAAATAAAAGGCACAACTGGAGGCATCAGGACTTTTCCAGGACTGATGATAACTTAGTCGGTCTTTCCTGCTTTTTTAACTACAGTGTTTCTTCTTGATTTTGGTTAAAAACAAAAAAAAAACACAGAGCAGATCCATCAGCGGAATGGTGGTCCTTATCTATCTCTTTCCCCCCATGATGCTAATTTAAGATAATAAACCTTGCAGATCATTTCTCTGGTGCTCCAAACTCACCGTCACCTCTGTTCCTCTCGCACCCACACACACATGGTCAGCTGGGGTGAGAGCTCTCTCTCTCTCTCTCTCTCTCACACACACACACACACACACACTCGCCTCAGCATATGGTCATTGGGTTTCCCTGAGGCGGCAGGTGTGTCTTCTGCTTGTGTCTCTGTGCAGAGAGTTCGCACACACAGCACACTGACATACATGTTTAAATAAGCACTGAATTATAAAAATAGTGTCAAAGGCTTTTAAATGAAGCTACATAGCTACATCTTTCAAACATGTGCCTGCATCCACACACACATACAGAGAGAGAGAGAGAGAGAGAGAGAGAGAGAGATTCATTTCCCTGTATGTCTAAGTTTAAACCCCTCGTTTATCTTCAGTCCACGCCTTAAACACAGGTGTTTGGAGAGTTTACAGATGAAAGTCTGATGCCAGATATCATGATATCATGTATCTGTGTTCAAGTCAACTCTTACTCTTTCTCTTTTACACACACAGTTGTTTCCCATAGAAAATTCCCCACTGCTTCACTTATCACAAACCCCCCCCCCACACACACACACACACACGCACACACACTCTCCAGTTCAGTCAATACGCAGATATTTATTTAGCTCAGAGACAGAGAGTCTCATGGGCAGACTGGGCCCTGAGATTTTTATTGAGCAAGAAGATAAAAAGGCCGGTTCTGCTCTGTGTCCATTAGGGCTAAAATGGCCAGAAGAGCGTCTGATGAAATGGAATAAACTGTTGTGGTTATCTTCCCTGGCTGCTGCAGTGGAGGAGAGCCAGAGAGAACGAGAGGGATTACATATTCACAAAACTACACATTACTAAACATACGCAAAATCATTCACACACACAAATCTACCCCTCCTTGGTATTGCCCAGGTCTGTATTTATCCCTAACCATAACAGAGCAGGCAGATAATGGCTGATGGGACCGTCGTAAAAATAACCTGGCACAGGTCTGTTTGGATTAACCTCCTCTCCTCACCCCTTCTCTATCCCTCCTTCATGTTTTATTGTTCTCTTCTCTTCCTACCAGTCATTTCATCTATCAATCTATCTATCTATCTATCTATCTATCATGAAAAAACAGAGTACTCAAGTGGAAAACAGACTTTGATTACACCATCATTTCCATGAATAACACATTCTTGTCTTGCTCTATTACTAATATGTTGCGTATTTATTTTGGAAGAGTACGGACATCCTTATCAAGAAAAAAGCAACAGGGGCTGCTTATTTTCCCTCCAAACTAACCTCTTTGTTTGAGTAAGATATATAATACTTGTCCAAATATGTTAAAAACTGTATCAGAGGAGGAAAAAAAAAACACAAGACAAACAGAGAACAAAGTAACAGCATATATCATCACGAGCACTTCCCATTTGGAGGTCTGAACTCACAGACATGCACTCGCACACATCGGACCCACACACAGTGAACCCGCACAGAAAATTCCAGTATTCTCTCTCCTTTAAGCTCTATTTTTGGTCTCCACCGACTCCTGGGGAAAATATTTGGCTCCTCATCTGCTAAATGCTCAATTATGATCACCAGCTAGTGGCTAACTTTGTATGCTGCTGGGCGGGTAGGGTGAACCAAAAAAGTCAATGAAAACAGAAAATTTGCATGCCTGAAAACCGAAACAAAAAGCTAAAAGACACTAAAATGGCAGACTAAAAGCAGATCAGGGATTTCTCAGAATCCCAGATCTGGTTCACTCTCAAACCAAATCATTTACTTCTTTTAATAGATAAAAAAGAGATTTTAAGACCCAGGGCTGAAGTCACTGATGTGTTCCCACATTTAAAACCTTTACTCAGGATGCCCCTTTTTTTATGAGTCACGTTCAATAAAACCGGAAACAATTATGTTGAAACCCAATAACAAGACAGTTGATAACTTCAGTAAACTCTCTGAACTCCAAAGGAGGACATCGTGGGCCTGTAAAATGCTGATCCTCATGTCTGATGAGGATGGGAGGCCAATATTTTATATCTCTGTGGAGAACGGAGATACAATATATCTGACACAGCTTTATTGGCTTTACTCTTTAATGACTTCCTGCACAGAACGAGGCTGAAAGAGACGGAGGGACTCTAACTCACTGAGAATTAAGATGTTTTCTTTTGTTGTTTTTTGTTTTCCTACTCTTTCTTTCTGTTTTTGGACTCTCTTTGAACTATTTATGGTCTGTACCTCATTACCTGTGTCTTCTCCTCACACCAAAGGCTGCTTCCTCGTTGGCTTCTCTCTATCTACCACTTTTACCATCATTTGGAGAGACTGCAAAGTCAATGCCTCTTCAGCATGATAAGAATATGACCTTGTCTATGTATTCTTTAGTGTACCTCTCTCTCTCTGGATGGCTAAGATGGGGTTAGTAATGAGCAAATGTTCAGATGATGAAGCCTTTTTCCAAGAATCTTTTCTCCCAAACGCCCGTGGCCTTTGGATGACTCCCCAAGGAGACCATTAATTTAGATATCTGTGTGTGTGTGTGTGTGTGTGTGTGTGTGTGTGTGTGTGTGTATGTGTGTCTGTGTGTGTATGTGTGAGCATGCATAAACGTGCATGGGCATGCCTTGTGTGTCTTTTGCTCTATTACAAGAGGGAGATTTTTGTTGCTTTGTTTTATCACACACAGACGCAAGTATGAGCAAAAGCAGATCAATTAGAAAGTGTCGGCACGGCTGCAAACATGCAACCATGCCGCACACCATACAAACTGATACTCTCAAACTCTTAGCCGCTAAAAACACCCCCCACACCCCCTTATCACATATCCCTCCTTCCTATCATCATTCTACACCTTCACCCCAACTCGCTCCCCAAACGCCACCCCAAAACATCCTTCTATGTCAACACCTCCAACCCCCATTCCACCCGAATTCAGACCTTGCAGCACAAAGTTTAGGGGAGTCCTCTCTCACACACACACACACACACACACAGAGAGAGAGAGAGATACAGGAAAAGAGTGCCAAAGTCTTGACTGTAGATCTGGCACACCCTCTCCTCTTACATTAACATACACAGTGACAATGATGCATTTGTCTCCCGACTGAAATCACACACACTTTTATCTCTGAGGGCAACCAGGTGTATAATTGAAGTGAGGTCTGATGACCCTCCTCCTGACTCCTGCACTGACCAGCTAACTCATGTGTGGTTCTCCCCTCTCCTATTGTTAGGTGCCCTTTAGACAGACTCCTCCACGCTCCTTACATCAGTTTGTTTTCGGAGTGCTCTGCTTTTTAGCCAGAGAGGAAGAATCCACTCCACACAGCTTACAGCAACTCCTTCTCTATCCAAACACGGGTTGTCTGTCTGTCTGAGGTGCTGACAAAATGGCCAGTGGGCCCCAGGTCTCTGGCAGAAATGTATTGTTTGTTCATCTTTGCGAGCAAGGAGCCATAAAAGTTTATGGTTTTGAAACCGAGGGTTTTTCGTGTGATTCCAAAAGCACAGCTTTTTAAGGCAGCTTTTTTACAGCTGAGCTAATCCAAATTTTAATAAAAACATGGGTTTTGTGCTAGACGATTTTGTCAGCGTTTTTCATATTCTCATAATGTATATTATTTCCTTCCACCTCAGAAGAGGCTTTTACCTTGTTTTTCAAGGTCTAAGGATAGAAGGTGCTTCATGTTAGACAAATGCTGACGTTCCTTAGGACAGACTTCTTGTGTAAAAATCTTCAACTGTCTAGAATTAAAGGCCTGAAATATATTCAATATATCACTGCCGATTGATGCAAATCCCATCTTTCCCTGATTAAGTATCAGGAATCATGAAAACAAGCCTTTTGGTCCAAGTATTGATTTCGTACGATGAGGTTTGGATGTACAGTACGTCATGGTCCCTAAATTCCTTAATCTGTTAATGATCATAATGACGCTTCAGTTCAAATGAAGAGGTGTGTAATCTAATTTCCTATGTTGCTCCTATAAGAGACAAAAAGTCTAAGAGACATCAGAAATACAATAAGAAAACATCGGATCTAATCACTTTAAGAAGTTTAATCTCTTTAAACTTTGATTTCATCCTGACCAAGCTTCCTCAGCTTCATTTCAATTCTCCTATTCTGTAAATAGCCGATGATTTCTCTGCAGACTCGAGCTGCACCAGATAAT
>NW_019525172.1:1537-29079 GCF_002814215.2 Seriola lalandi dorsalis | reverse complement strand
GAGTGTGTATGCACATGAATCCAGTGGGTTGGCTGTGCCCCCGATGCCTGGCTGACTGGTCCCAGTAAGAATGGAGCTGATATAAACACGCTTGGCCGTTCCCACGTCTCTGTTTACACTGGGAGACCCCAGAGCAGCACTACCAGAGCACTGGATTCCCTCTTCAAGGCAAACTCACACACTATCCATCTACGTCTCATACAAAAACACTTACTCATAAGTACGCGCATACAATGCATGGGCATGCAGATACTTTATTATGCAAAACTATGCAGCAATGAAACCATGCACGAATTAACTAAGACATGTGCACACAATCTAATGATTTTTCCTGCCAGTTTCTCCTCTTCTACTCACTATGCTCTTTTCTCCATCATCTCATTTTTATCTTAAGTGCCTTCTGTCCCATGTTTTTATTTTTGTAATTTCTAACTTTGGCGCTGCATCCCACCTCACCTTTTGTTTTTTTCATTCTATTCCATCCCTGCTGAAGAAACTCAAAGCTTTTGCAATCAGTTCCCACAAAGCTCTCAAACCAGTGCTGACCTCAGTTTTACAACAGTACCACAAAGACTCTCAAAAGCTTTAACTTTGCTCTCTAAGTCCTTTTGAAATGGGCTTGTGATGTACGCCCAACATAAACACAACACTGGGGTCCTGACAAACACGCCCAGTTTACAGGCAACAGAGAGGTCACTCCGGCAGCTCATCTCTGCAGAGATGCATCTGCTGACATTGACCATTGCAGTTTTTTAAAAAGAAATGGTCAGTGTTTAGAGAACAATAAGGAAAGATGAGGGAAGAAAGAGGCTTTTGGAGAAAATGATGTGGCCTTGTCAATTGTAAACAAATAGCACACTGTCCCGGTCGTCCAGACAGTCAGAGGAAAACAGAAAACACCTTTTTGGAACGAATAAATATGTGGCCTTAATTCACCCTCACTGGACAATATATTTCCATCCAATAGCAAGAAGTTGACTATATTAATTATTTCCATGTCATGTTTGATAACTATAAATATAAATGTTAAACATTCAAGTTAGCCAACAGCAGATAAGCCATAATTCAGATCAACACTATCTTTACACAGACATACACATATGTGCACAAAAGCAAGCACACAAACACAAATATTCCCAGAAGCATGATAAAAAATATTTATCTCTCACTTTCCCTCAGTCACTCTCTCTTTGACACACACACACAGCAGTTACAGTGATGGACCGTCTATTTATTCTTAGACATATCTGCATCTATTATGCCATAAGTGCTCACATCTGTGTGTTTACATGCTGCATCTTATGACCTAATGAGAATAAGAGCATTGTTCCCCTGGGAATCGACTGCCCCAGTGATGTGTAGCCCAACAAACTGTAAACATACTCCTGCGCACTGCGTCAGCCATCTCACGGCACACACACAAACAAAACGCACGCACGCCATCAGTGCTAGTGGTTTGACTTTCCTAACCTGCTCTAAATCTAAACCTTTATAGTAAACATCTTGGGACATCTGAACAAGGCTCTTGTGCAGAATGGATGTGAATTACAAGGCTATATTTCACCAGGAGAAGCCCATGAGGATTAAATGTGAGGAGGAAAGAGAAAATTTGGTAACCAGGGAGGAAGAACAATAACAACAAGGCTGAATCATAAAGAAGTTATTTTTCTGTTTTGTTTGGGCGCAGGCCAGGCGAGAGTGTTTGCAGTGGTTTGAGCAGAAGAGCTGGCTTACAGCACACAATGCACAAACTTACAAGAAGTAAGAAATAAGCAAGATAAGCCAGAAATAAGTTACTCATATTAACACATAAACCCATGAATGTGTGTACACATAGACTTACTCATAGACTCAGAGTTTTATCTCATAAAGATTATAAGTCATTCTTATCTGTTTCATGCAGTGTTGTGCATAACTACATGAAGTGGAACAAATCAAATGAGTTCATCATGAAGTCATGATCAGTCTGCCTTAAGGTCACAATCACTAAAGGATGCGACCACGCATAGACACCTCAGGACAGCATCCATTCACTAAATTCATTCATGAGCCACAGGAGCGGCTGTGAATTCTCTCATTGATAACACAAACATTCCCGGCTGCCTCCAAACTTTACTCCTTCTCTTCTTTTGTGGTCTGTCCAGAATTCCCTGTGGAGCATTTACTGACCAGATGTGCTCATTTTCCTTGGAGATGTTACTAATCCACATAGCTTAAATGTCAATACACCATAAACACTGAAAAAAGTTACACATTGTTGTCTGGAAATGGTGTTAACATAAGCCTGTTAAGTGTAATATTGGCAGAGAGAGATGACTGCAAAGACAAATTTGTGGACACAGATCTTGGCAGGAGTCAATGAGCATTTTAACCCTTACTTGGACTATATATAATTAACTAAAATAACTTTTATGTTAATTCATAACAAGCTTAATAATAACGTTAAGTTATTAGCTCAAGTCCAAACAAATGTTAAAGACTGTTAAAATGACATAAAAAACAATGATCACTTGATACAAACACTCATCTCTCGTGAGCTTGACATAATTGTTTTATGTTAAGTCAGCAATCTTTGATTTTTGAGTTAATTTTACTTGAATTTATAAAATCAATATAGCCTTATTAGTTTGTGGCCAATTAACAACACTACATCATGCACCTTGCTTATATTTTGGTTGAATGAACTAAAAAGTGGTCGTAAAAATATGCACTCAATGTTTTTAAATACTCACTTTTTTTTCAGTATAATTTTAAAAATTGTGTTTCCTTTTTACATAACAAAAACATAAAATTACAAAAATTAAGTTATGATGAATACAGAAATGTTTAGCTGTCTCAGCATAAAACTGCCACAATCCTGTAATAATCCTGTATATTGATTGTACTGTTATGTATACAGCATCGCTGAATGGGAGCTCTTACTGCATATGTACATTATTACTCATTCAGGTGAAAGATAAAGTGGCCCTGAGAGCTCAACACAGTGCAATTTAAGAAAACACATGCAAATAGACAAAACAAGCAAATTCAGAAAAAATCTTTATCAGTTTGACAACACGTGTAATGCAAATACACAGCAAATACAGTAACGTGCTGCAAATACTCAAAAGACAACCAAATACAAAAACTTGGTGCAGTAGCACCGGCAACAACCAAGTGTTCACAGGGAACATGAAAAAAGTGATGAACCTGGCTGAGACAAACTTATTGTTCAATGCTTTGTGACTTTGTCACTCATGTGCAAACTATGGACTATTTGAACTTCCCCAAGGGGGATGTATAAACTTCATTGGGCCTGGTGGCCCATGGACGGCCCATCAGAAGGTTCTGAACATGTTCTGAAATGTTCTAAATGCTTCAACTTTTGTCAAGATAGGCATGTTATACCTCTTTAGATCAGTTAGAGTCTCTACAATTCAAATATTCAGTTAATTGTGCGCTAACCATAAGCACATAAAAATGATTTAGCTATTAATATCTACCAGCATTGTTTACCAACAAAACCAGCAAGGCGGTGATGATCCTTACTTTTTAGTAAGTCTAGATGTGTAATTATCTGTCCATTCCTCCATTATTTACATTCCTTTAGTCCGTAAGGGTCCACAGATCACAAAAATCGAAAGGTTTTTTTCATAAAAGTATTCAGACTTATGAATATTGCTGCATCTGTGCCTGCGTCAGTGGGTATGATTGTTTTCGTAAGCCTTCTGGCTACAATATGAAGGTCTCCCTGCAAAGATCCATGCAGATTTCACTCCATGAGGTGCGGGTGAAGACATTGAGCATACCCTGAAAAAACAATGACAGGTATCTTTCAGTCAGAGAAAGGGCTGCTATTGGTTACTGCCTTTGTGACTAATTCTAGCTTGAAGACAGGCATTTTCCCGTGATCAATGAGAGCGGACAAGGGGAGATGGGCACTTCTGAGCCATAATATCAGGGTAAGAGGCCTTGAAGCTTCTCAGAAGAGTGTGTAAGAAGATGTACAAAGAATATAATGTGATCAATTAAAGTATATCTTAGTGGTGGTTACCAAATAAACTATGACTTCTTTTCCAGCAAGGACAAAAAAAAAAAAAAAATACAAAAAATACAATGTACCATAATATAGTTTAGGTTGGGTTTTAGTAACATTCAAAACAAGCTCATTAGTTGGAGTGAGCTGAGTGGAATGGAAACCCCTGTTATGTGAAAGGAGTGGCCATATCTGTTTGAGATGTATAATGGTTCACTTAAAATAACTCAAAGGTATATGAATGTTGGCAGAGAATCTGTGTCAAGTAAATGTCAAAGAATTGTTTCATGTCCCATGAGAAGATGAGCATCTAGACACTGACTCTCCCAGGTTTCTTATGTTGCTTTTGAACCATTTCAGTAAAAACCAGGGCAGGATGTAGCTGACGGTTGATGAAATGTGTCTGAAGTTGATCAACCTCCAAGCACCCCATGCACCGTTGTGTTCACTGAATGCATAATTGACCATGTGACAGTGACCAGTAAAAACA
Source organism: Seriola lalandi dorsalis (assembly GCF_002814215.2). Classification (NCBI taxonomy): domain Eukaryota; kingdom Metazoa; phylum Chordata; class Actinopteri; order Carangiformes; family Carangidae; genus Seriola; species Seriola lalandi. The sequence goes on along the minus strand of NW_019525172.1, from coordinate 24,574 downwards.
AACTAAACTAAACTAAACTAAACTAAACTACACTAAACTAAACAATCTGCACCAAACATTTTAGTATTTCATAATTTCAACAGCAGTCCTAAGTACAGTTTTGAAAAGTGGAAAATTAAGTTAAGGTAAAAGTTGGATATGAATGTTATAAGGATATGACTGTTTTCTTTTTATTGTAAGCCATGATGTTAGATTGATCTTATAACTTAAAATGTGACATTTTCCTCTGTTGTGTACTGTAAGGAGTTCTCCCCTGACAGCGGAACACTTCATTTTGGTAATGTTCTTGTACTGGTGTTTGCAACATACTACTGCCTCAACATCAGTTACCAGGATTAGGGGCAACTCTGGAAATGTTGCAGTGGTAAGACTCATAACTTTCATGGTACTGTACTAAACTAATACATTTCCAATAAATATTTGAGTTAAGTGTGATTGAGCTGAATGATGAAAAAAAAGTTGTTGATCTGACTTTAAAATTCCAATATATAATGTTACTTGTAGCTTACATAAAATGACAAAGTTATGACACAACATTTTGTTTGTGTTGAATAAAAAGAGATAAACTTTTGAGTGAGTGAATTGGGATTTACAGTGAACCTTACCTCAAATTATATATAAAAAAATGGTTTTCTTTCCAACAAGACAACCGCCATTGTCCACATGGTGGTGCAAGATACCAACCTTAGACCAACTTAGTTGCTGCTTCTAGGTAGATAGCCATGGCACAAATATTAATTGTGTTCTGGACCTCTTTGATTGGAAAAAGTTGTAATTTCTCAAATGAACAATTTATTGAGAATTTTAATTTACAGTGCAATAATATTTAACTCTGTTATTAAAGGACTGCCATTGGGTTTAATGCTGTTAAATGAATGTAATCCAGAGAGAGGGAATGTTACCTCCTTTAATATTGAAAGCAAATTCACACATAAAAATGTGCTAGCAAGAATGAGCAACCACTTCATTTTTCAAAGATGGAATAAAGTCCTACATTAATTATATTTGCCTAAAATACATCTATAAATGCTTATCCAAGCTATTTTCAATGTTTACATCAGGCCTGTTTTCTTTGTAAATTTACAGATATCAATAGCATGATAAAACTCTTGTTCATATGAGTATGAAATTTCAGGACAATGACAAAAAGACTGCAGTCTTTGTAAGTCATACAGAAGGATGAAATAAATATTCCTTAGCAGAAATAGATTACTATCTAAGTCTGTAGAGGAAGAAAGAAATGCATAAAATCACTGCACTTGTATGGCTTTGATTCCTCAAAGCTCTCATCTGTTCTAATCCTTAATTGATCTTTTGTCATATGTGTTTATACCTCTGTGTTTTCTTTTCTGACTGTACAACTTTTCATTGTTTGAATTTAGTTTTTACATGGATTTATGTCTTTTTAACTTTTTTTTTTTTTTTATCACAACTTGCACCTGGGATACTTCAGCTGCTAAATTCCATCTGTAGCTTATGTTTGTGCAGCTGTTCTGCGCTTGTTTTGCAATTTAAATGATCTTAATCGGCAGGTATATGCACATCTTGTAGTATTAAAGCTTTGGCTTAGATGTGTTGATCTTTAGAGTTGTTTTCAAAGTTGTAACCGGAAGTTATCATTATTCTGAAGTTTGCTGGCCAGTTGATTTTATTTTGAAAGATAAAAGCGGATGTGGTTTGCTTGCTAGTCCGCGGAGGAAGGGGTTTGTCCACACATTTTACCGTTAACTGGCTGTTTTGTGACTTGGGGGTTACAGCAGTGAACTTGCTGAAGAGGTAGCCCAGGAATTAAAGCAAACATTTCAGATACACACATTTAACATGCAGTTCCACCTGGTAACAGTGGAACTACCTCGTCCTCAGTGTAACGTTTGACTGCAAACCTGCTAAGCTAGCGTAGCTAACAACTTTTCATTCATACTGCCTGTGCACTTTTCTTTGTTGCTAGCTAGCGGATAGCTTAATTCACAACATTAGCTGGGTGGTAGTGAGTTGTCGTTATTCTTTGTTTTTAGCCGTTCGTTGTTGTAGAATTTTTTCCACAACAACTAGAACTGAGTCCATGCAGTTATGATTCAGTTTGCGATACATACGACAGCCGGCTTGTTGTGCTGGCAAGATTAGCTAGCATCATTTTTACAATAATGTCTATCAGTTGCGTTTCTCTGCAGTAACATACAGCACATAGATGAGCAATGCATCACCTGTAATGCAAATAAACCTACATCACAGATAAACCTGCGACGGCGTATATCATACGCTTTGACGTAATTCAGTCAAAAATGCCTTACATGTAGAGTTTCACCTTTGGAGTATTATTTGTCGATTTGGTAGAGAATAGCTAACGTATCAGGCTAACGCAGTGTCAGTAGTGGGTAAGCTAACGTTATTATACGGTTAAAATAGCTAAGAAATTCTTTGAAAAAGAAATACAGTTTATTCTCTGAAGTGTTTAAAATGATTTCTCTAATGTCTTGCAGATGCCTGTGTGATTCGTGTTTTGAGCCCCACTCCAAACATTTCAAGTAGAGGGAACCCACATAGCTGGAGAACTAAATGAACTGGTGTTTCAAGCCCCCATCCTAGCATTTTAACGTTTTTATGCATGTGTAAGTATAGCAGCACTCAGGCTTGAACTAGCACATATCCACACACAGGGAGTGTCTGTGTGCTGGTTGATTGCACTGAATGTGCAAGTACCAATCTGACTCATGAAAAGACAAAGCAGAGGCTTTTTGCAAAATATATTATTAAAAAGGGACAGAGCGTTACATAGTTTTTCTGCAAAGCTGTGAAAAATACTGTCTGAAAAATAAAAAGTAGTTTGTCTAAAGTTTAGAATTGCTAAATCCTAAAATGTTTTTTGCTCTTTAGTGAATCTTGTCTCCCTGCCCGTCCATAAATGGTGATGGTGGTGCTGATGATGACGGCGTGAGGAGAAAGCCCCTGTGGTCCCCCTGTTCCACCGCACACTTCCTCATGGATTCCAGCAATGATGAGGCACTTGATATCATTATCACCAATGTGGTGGCCACATTCAGGACAAGGTGCCATCTCAACTTGCGCACTATTGCCTTAGAGGGAACCAATGTCATCTATAAGCCGGAAGTTGGGGTAAGGAAGCTAAAGTCTGGGGAAGCGAGAGAGATTTATTTCCTGTAGAAACTCGAGAAAGCCCACATATTTCAATGTTTATAACCTGGCTTTATTATCAAACGTTTATGCTCATCTTAAGAATGTAAATTGGGACATGTTGAAATTAAACCTCTTTGTTTTCAGAAAGTCCTAATGAAGCTTCGTAAACCCAAGATAACAGCCTCAATCTGGTCCTCAGGGAAAATAATCTGCACTGGAGCAACAAGGTAGACACAATTCACGAGACACATTAAATGGGGGTTCTGGTTGCCAAAGGCCATTAATTTTCTCCCACTAGAGAAGTGTTGGCTGCTCTTGGCCGCTTCTCTATTGTTGGTGCAGTAATGTTGACTTTAGCTGACTGAGTGAGATCCCCCATTAACTGGCTATAAGCCAGTGACATAACCATTTGCCTCATATTTTATAGATACAATGCTGACATCAAAAATAGTAATTACATTTGCTACAAGTCATACAGCTAATATGTGGTATACTAGCACAGTGATGACTGGTTATTGGGGCCCTGAACCTACAGTCACTCTAAAGGTTGCCACTTACTGTTTGTGTGTTATATTTCTTGCATGCTAAACCATATACAGTATCTATACCGCTGCTGTCTCTCACTCCTGCTCTCTTCTTTTGTTCAGTGAGGATGAAGCGAAGCTGGGTGCTCGCAGGTTAGCACGCTGTCTGCAGAAACTAGGCTTCAAGGTGAGAATGATCTCTTAGCTGTTGCTTAACAGTACTAAAATGTTTTTTTTGTTGTTTTTTTTAAACATGCAGAAACATCATGATTACTTCCTTATGCAGATATAGGGTCTATTATAATATATGTTCAGGTATTGCATTTCTGGTTCGTCTAGTTGATGCTAAAGTCTTGTATGGAAGTAAAAATCAAACTGGAACTGTCCTTTACAGCTCATGTTCTCAAGTGTTTCAGAAACGTTTTCAGGGGGAAATCCTACTTCTGTCATTTCTTTGAATTCTGTATCACAATTCACTAAATGTAAACCTAAAAAAACACATTATGTTATTAATTGAATGAATCTGTAAACATTTATTTAATTCAAAGGGACTGGGATCAAGCATGTGGTTTGTCATTAACTTTCAGGTGAATGATTTACATGTGTCTTATCGTCATACTTTTGTTAGTACACCTAAAAGTTAGCATAGCATCTTCCACACTGTAGTCATTGCAGAGATTGTGGACATAAACTCTTCTTGAAACAGTTTTATAAGAGCTTCAGTTTGTACCTGGGAAGCACAGACCTATCACCAGTTCATTAATGAATGAAAACCCCTCTGTGCTTCATTAGACCAAGCACATTTGCTTTAGTCAGGTCGTGTCTCATGCCTCACTGTAAAGAAAACAGCAGCATGCAACTTGGTCAAACTGCTGGTTGAAACTGAAGTAAAGTAGCTCTACAATGTAAAATGGCTGCTATCTGAGGTTTGAAGTTGCTTAAGTTAAAGCTTTATCCAGTGAATCACCGCTGTATCTGCAGTATCTGGGCTGAGTTCAAAGGAGGCTAACCATGCCATTGACTACTGTGGTTTCAGTTCTCTCTCTTGCACTCTGAATACTGCTGGTTGAGTTTCTGTTCAGGCTCCAGAGAAGGGATGTCCTTTTTTAATGTTTATTTTGATGTTGTTGAGGCAGCAGGGAGTGCATGTGTGCATGTGTGTGGTCTGCAATAGAGTGAACATCAAAGGCATAAGTCGAATCAAACAAACAATCATTTCTTAGAGAAACCTGAATAACTACAATATAAGTAATTACAGTTCACTTCAAATAAAATTCCAATGGGTGTAGCGATACCCCCTACCTGAGTGTGAAACAGTCAACAACAATTAAGCAGAAATCTAACTAACAATAAAATTAAACCATGTCCATTCAGGTAACAAAGGACAGATACGAGACTGTGCTCTCAGATTAACATGTGCTACATGATACACTATGATGATGACAAAGAAGGTGTTAATCAACTGCCACTCAGAGTTCACACAGAAAGCCCTAAGGCTACATATCCTACAAGTAGCACCATAAGCAAACATAAAAGAGTGTCTAACAAGTACATAAGCTTGATACTCAGTTTGTTCACAAATGCACAGTGGAAAATACGCAGCAAATGATTCTTGTGCCCTTAATTTTCATTTTAGCTGTTCTCGACAGCACTGGTTGCAATGTATGTCTTTACCACAAGGCGACACTGGGAAACGTGAAAAAAAGTTTTCCTATAATTTTGGGGGCTAAAAGTATTGTATGTATCATGTGTATTAACACATTCATGTAAGTGTCTGCATGTGTGTGTTGTCTGTTCAGGTGAGGTTTTCAGCCTTCAAAGTCGTGAATGTGCTGGCAGTGTGCTCCATGCCTTTTGCAGTCCACCTCATAGACTTTACTAAGAACAACCGACCCATTGCCAGGTAATACAGTCCTGTTCATCACAACCACTATCATGATATTAATTAAAATCAACACTATCACCCCCATTGTTATTGTCCCGACCTATGATGTTAAGAAATCGTTTTTTGCACTGATTTTAGCTGTTTCCTGTAGCTTACTTTGGTTCATTAGTTTTGAGTTATAAATTGTGCTTCTATAAGGATAAATCATTATAAGATCAATGTCATAATTACCCATCATTGTCATTAATTATGATTCAATTTTGAGCCACACCGCATTACATATATTATGAAGCCAAAAGCCCTGTTTAAATTCTCTCCTTTATTCTACTAGTGATTCAGTATTTGCTAGTATAGAATGACCTCTAGTGGTGAGAGCACTCGTCAGTGCACTAGTGTAGAGCAAACGGAGGATGTGGGTATTGTAAGCCTCTGGTTCACTTAATTATATGACAACATGTGGAGTACTAGCATATGGCATCATGTAAACAGTCTCAAAACTATATGTACTTGATTTCAGATGTGTGGGGAAGTCTCTGTTGTACTTAACCGTATTTGTGTGTGTGTGTGTGTTTGTGGGTGTGTGTATGTGTGTGTGTCTGTCTGTGTGTGCACGTGTGTTAGTTATGAACCAGAGCTCCATCCTGCTGCCACATACAGGATCAAAAATCTCAAGGCCACTATACAAGTGTTCTCCACTGGCAGCATCACAGTTACAGGTACACACACACACATGGGGACACAGCTTAAAGGATTGAGGTCACATTGTTGTAATAAACTTTTATAGTCTTTTACAACTAGAAAAAGTCGTTTGTAAATAACCCAATCCCTCAAGGAATTTTGTTCAAGAATGAAATAGTTTATGGGCTCTTTGTATGGCGTTGTACTCAAAACTTGGTCTCATTAAATCACCCCACCCCACTCTCTCCTATCTACTGATGTGTAGGACCAAATGTGCAGAATGTGGCGAATGCTGTGGAGCAGGTCTACCCACTACTGTTCGAGTGTAAGAAACCCCTCTGCAAATGAAAGGAAAAATATAGTAAACAAGACAGAAGAAATGAACGAAAGAGAAGGCAAGATTGAGGAAGCACCTTATCTGCAGATTCATTTGCTTGATTTTATCACTGCATGGCAACAGCCAGATATGTGTAATATAATCAAAGGACCAGATTTCACCTGGAATTTTGGATTTTAAAAAAAATTTTCAGCAACCCCACTTGGAGTCTTAAGATCTCCCTCTCACAAAAATGTCAGTGTCGTTGTGGATTCTGTGGCTCTTGTGATTTTAACAGCGTAAACATGCAGATGTCTTCCAAACATGGTGTTCTTCAGCAAAAACTGCTCCTCCAAACCTGACTTGTACTGCGGGGGTGAATTGCTCTCGCTCTTCATTTGCCCTGCGTGTTTTTGCTCGGACTCAGAAAGACCAGTTTTCAACAATTTAACCATTAAATGCTTAACAGTGGTGACCAGTTTGAAGAGTCCATATGTTAACAGTGAGAAGCCTCACCTTTAACCCCATATACAACAAATCGTGCCATTTGCCACTTTCTCTGGAAGAACATCCGTCCACGGCTCGTTTGTAGAGGTGTTAATACAAGTACAAGGCATCCACTGTATTAGCCACATTTTTGCTTAAAGAGAAAAACAGCAGCTAAAACTATAGACTATAGTCTGTCCTTATGCAGATACACATATCCGCTCACAATATGCATTCATCTCTGATTTGACTTGTTCTCTTACATTTTGTTTGTGTGTCAGTTCACTACGAATTTGTTCTTGTTTCACAACTGTGGCATTGGATCAGAATGCACACTCACTCTGTCTCTTAATTTTTTGTCATTTCCTATTAGTTTTAACACAAGGTAACGTTACAAATATTTAACTGTTTTTTTTTAAGGTTTGGACAATGTACAGAACAAGGTTGATGTCATAAATGTTTGGCAATACGTCCAGTGAGTGGGCTTTTAAAGCAACATAAGACCACTAGCAGTGTTCAAAGAAGACATGTTCAGATGATGTCTTATGTTCATGCCAATTGTCTGGAAAACGAAACCCTCCATAGATTACCCTTCTCTTAAATTACAGTGAGGGGAAGTGTGCTTAAATGGAAACCGCAATCCTGGTTGTAACATGACTGCTGACACTTGTGCTGGGTATTACTTCCATAGAGGTAACACATGTATGTATGTATGTATATAATGAATGCATCTGATAGGAAAGATGTTGACAAAATCTTTGACATGTTGTCTGAATTATGTGGGATGGAATACTCTTTGAACCAGTGTCAACTGAAGATTTGTGACACTTGTTCAGAATTTTGTATTTTGTATAAAATAATAAAGGTTAATGATACAACAGGCCAGAAACTTGTAATTTCTCATCATCCTTTTCATTTGTCCTCATTACAGGTTTTATGTACCAGTTTCAACACAATACCCAATATAATGATTTTCTAAGATTTCCAATGTGACAGAAATTGCCAACACATTGCTACATTTCACATCATGAGAAGATAATGGTAAGTATCAAAGTACAGATTAAAGAATGTGCATTTGTAATTGCGAAATGGTCCACACATAATTTTCTTGCAGTAAAATATTCCACTCCTTAATCAACTAGTATAATTTGGCATCACTGGCAAAAGTAAAAAGAAAAAAGAAAAACATTTTTTCGTACACTACAACAGTGCTAAGCGAAAAAATGATTTACCCCATATTACTGCAAGACCTGATGGGTTAAGTTTTATTTCCTCAATTTCCTTTTTTTGAGGATTCAGCAACCAAACGCTGGAGCTGGATATATTCATTCATTATCATTGTCTTGATCGCTTGTTCCCATAAAATGTAAATGGGGAGACAGAAGTCCTCCTGAGGCAACTGTACTGCCTTCATACATGTGTCTGTCATTATGTAGGTTAGAGTACATCCTGGAACAAACAACTGACATGACCGGTTTGAGCTCTGTAGGTGCTATTACATTAGACAGGGAGCAGTGTATACATACTGTCTCGTTATAGGAATTCATTTGCAAACGGTGTTAATATATACTTTCATTTGAAGTGATTAGTGTTACATTTTCTAGTACAGCAAACTGGTTTTATTATTCACCATAATGTCAGGTCAGAATGGAAAAACATTCCTATGACTAAAAGACTGTAGTAGTGCAGTTTCACCACTAATCCAAAGAGCTTCATCTGTTCTGGCTTGTAGGGAATCAAATTCAATCCTCAAGCAAAAGTGGAAAAGGTCCCTTTCTGCACTGGGGCTGTATTCTTAGAATAAAGGTAAAAAGGCGTGTATATGGCATGTAAATATTTTTTATTGTCTCGCATTCAATCCCAGTTGTTTGCCTTCTATTATTGTTTTTTTTTTTTTAAACAAGCAAGCATGAACCCTGAGCTATCCTTCTTCTGAGCAAATACATTTCCATTATGTGACGTGGGTGAGTTGTACGAGTTGTACCTCAAAGTCTGAACAACACTACTACAATGTCTTTCTTGATGATTGTTCTTGACTGCCCTTCCGGTGAGGTGTACAGTTGTGGCACGGTAAAGGACTCAGCTGTTCGCTGGCATCTCTGTGGACGTGATGCTGCTGATCAGACTCTCCTGAGGCTGAACCTGCCCAAAGAGACTCACCTTGAAATGCTTTCTGGTAAAGCAGAGAGAGAGGAGACGGAAGATAAAGAGAATGATTTAAACTAGTTTAAAAGAGCAATTGATGACATTTAAGTCATGTGTCAGCTGACACTCACTTCTTGGCTAGTTCTTTCGAAATCTCCTCCAGCGTGCGACCTTTGGTCTCAGGAACACAGAGGATGACAAACACCAGTAGAACAAAGCTCATGGCAGCGTAGATGAACATCACATTGGGAACTCCAATCTTTTCTAGAAAAACAACAGCAAAGAAATAGATAGAAATGTCTGCACCTCAGTCTGCAAACATATGTGTTTAGCTTGCTAGAACCTTTTTATTGTGACAGATGTACAAGATAGACAAGAATGAACTAAAAAAATCATGACTGGCAAAGTTATGCCTTGGCTAAAATCATATGTAGATCAAATATTCAATATTTGAATCGTGACTAATTGTCTTAGTTGTTTATCCTACAGTATTATAACTGATATAGTCTGATTGACTAGTGGCAGGAACATGTGAGACACACCTTTGTTTTTTCAGGGTATAAACCAATGAAACATGTTCCCTGGCTATAAACAATACAGAGTTTGCTGGTTGTTGTCGCAAACGTTACATACATCCAACTCTCTTTGTCCTGGACAAGAGATGAAAAAAACCTGTGTCGTTAAAATGATTGAACAGAAACACTTGTGTTATCTACTATTGAACACACACACACACAGACACACACACACACACCGGTACATGTGAGGAAGGTCATGGAGATGAGCAGGTTCGTGGCCCAGTTTACAGCCGACACCACAGACACAGCCCTGCCTCTGACTCCCATTGGAAAGATCTCGCTGAGAACAACATACACCACTGGAAAGGAAAGAAAACAATGACACGTATATAAGGAAATAAGAAGTGATGGTTAAAAAGGTATCGACAGCAATATCATGATCTATAATAGCTTTGCACAATTTTCATATTTTTTTGTAAGGATATATAGTGAAGGTCTGAAGCTTTGAAGTCAGGGTTCACACTGTTTTATCTGGGGAACTGAAGTAGTTCAATCTATACTTAAGGTAAGCCTAGCTATTGTGTGATACCCACTGTTGCACTCTGTACTTCAAGTAACTTCTAAGTACTTGTAAGTTCCTGTAAGTGCATAATGGTTATAGCTGCTCTTCTATATTGAGTATACAGCAGAAATGACCTGCTCTACTTTTGGTTAACAATCGGTAATTTAGGTTTGTCAAAATACTAAGGCATGAGAGACATGCAAAGATAAATTCTTGTACGTGTGCATGGGTGTGCAAAAGGAGTGGGTGAATAAACCTGAAACAGTGGGTGCTTACTTGGACCGAGGCTAATGGAGAATGCTGCCACATACACCAGCAAACTGATCAATGACGCCCACTTCAGTGTGGAAGACACTTCTACACCAGTCCTTCCTCCCCCTGACTCCCTAATCCCAGCATCCTCCCTGTTAGTCCTCTGTGCATCCTCAGTGATCCAATGGCTGGGGAGGTGAGTAGAAAAAATGTCACTGTCGTCCAAGTCTGTAGAGGTTCTGTTTAAATCCCACTGCGTTTGTGTGTGGTTTAGTATAGTTCGACTTTTACACAGGCTGGTGAGGTGAGTGTGGCTTTGCAGTGTCAGTGTTCCGAGTACAGCTAGGGACATTCCCATTGCGACAGCACCCACACACAAAAAGCTCTTAGGTCCGACACGGTCAACCAGCAACACAGCAGGGATCGTGCCGACTACTTTGACCACTCCGAACCCTGTGGAGGCCAAGGTTGCTGCAGCATCGCTGTTGAAGCCTACACTGCGGAGAAGTGGTGAAGCATAGGAGAGGATGTTAGGCTGACCAGTAGCCTGCTGGAGGAAAACTAAAGCTACACCTGTTAGCAGCCGTGATCGCAGGTTGGCCTTGGCACTGAACAACTCCCAGAAGCTGTGCTCTGATTCCTCTTTAAGTCCAGTCTGGATGTCCCTGAGCTCCACCTCTACATGCTCCTTAAACCCACCTCTCAGTCTGGCCAGCACTGTCCTGGCCTGCTCCACCTTACCCTGAGTGACCAGGAAACGTGGACTGGGTGGGAGGAACACAAGTGCACCTATTTGGAGCAGCGCTGGGGGGACCACTAGTCCAAATGTATACACCCAGCCATGGGGCAGAGTAGCAAAGGCGTAACTGCAGCTGAATCCCAGCATAACACCTACAACCAACATCAGCTCATACAGTGTCACCAGCAGACCCCTCCTCTCCCTCGGTGAGATCTCCGCAATGTACAGACACGCTGCTGTCCCAGACAGCGCCGTTCCCATGCCGACTATCACTCGGCCCAGTGTCAGCGCGACAAGCGAAGTCACAGCAATGAGCATGACGGTCCCTGCAACCACCAGGGCGGCGCTCAGGAGCAAAGAGCAGCGGCGGCCGTAGCGATCCAGTATGGGACCTCCGGCGAGGCAGATGAGGAGTGCGCCGAGCAGGTGGGAGCTGACCAGCAGTTCCTGTTCCCGGCAGGAGAGAGAGAGAATGCCGCGCAGCTGCAGCAGGACCCCAGAGGTCAGGCCCATTTCATAGCCCAGCATCAGGCCACTCAAAGAGGCTGCTACAGCTGCTACCACCACCAGCCAGCTGCAGCCTGGAGAGAGGGACACAAACACAGAGTCAGAGAATACACTTAAAGATATCAGCTACCCAACCAAAGGCCTTATCCCAATGTCTAACCTCAAGGACTTATTAGCCACATTTTCCCAAGAACAACACCCTTTGTTTTGTTTATCTTTATAGAATGATGAGTTTGTTTTTGCCAAGCAGATTTTTTAATAGTTTGCAACCTGCATTGTTTACATTGGCTAGTCTCAATATGCAAAAAAGTGTGAAAGTGAAACTGAGAGATAGAAGCATTGTCCCTTTGGTAAACATTGGCCAGCCATTCCGGTAGGCCTAAACGGTCTCATTTACAAAAACATGGACAATGGCAGGAAAATGGAAATGGAATGGAAAAGGAAAAACAGAAGAATGAACATAGCAGCAAACTAACTGGCAGCAAATAAGATGATTCCATCTGATCTTAGAATTTAACAAAACTGAACAATAATAAGAGCAGAATATGTAAAATATATATTTGGCAAGGATGCAAGGTTAGCCAGCGTCACGCTCAGTGTCTCTTTCAGATTCAGAAGGTTTTATTATGTTGTACTGCTGACCTTCTGCTATGACCTCCCCGGAGTGAGGTCAACTAGATGACTATTTGTTCCCTCTGGTGATTAAACAAGTACTGTGTGCTTGTTTACAGCTAGTCATGCTGTAAAGCAGCAGATGATCTTGTATGCAGCTGTTAATAATAATAATCAGGTTAAGATGACATGCAGCAGGAGGAGTGGGGCAGCATGTATACATGTCAAATGTAAATTGTGTTACTGGGTCTATCCGTTGTCAACAGACTAATAAAGCCCCAGTGAAGGGAATTAATTACATTACAATAAGGATTACAAGAATAACACTGGATGAGATAGAAAATGGACTGCATTCTTTGTTTGGGCGTGGGGCACCGAGTTGGCTTTGCGTTAAAAGCACCTATGTCAGCAATAAGTTAGGGAAAATCTATTCCACAATGGCAGAAAAGGTGCATGAAAAAAAGGCAGAGGGGAATGGAGGATTTGGTTACTGCCACTAACAGCATGATGTACGTGGGGGGACAAGATAAAAGGCCATAGCATCAATAAATAATTGCAATATTTAAAAAAAAATGTTTTCCAAGAACTTCTGGCTGGATCACAGCTTTTCTCCCTGCAGGTTTCCCCCAACCACGAAGTTGCCTTAACAGTGCTGAATGTGTGGAATTAGAGGTCAGAGGTTCACAGGAGGAATGCTGAAGCAATCTTGTAAGCCATTGTATGTGTGTGTGTGTGTGTGTAAGATGTGCATTGCCTATGTGCACTGTCTTGCATGTATCGCTGTGAGTTAACAGAAATTCCTTATCATTAAAGCAAGATAGATAGGTAAAGAACAAACGAAATGCGATGAGCTCAGCATACAGACACAGATATGATCATTTTCAAACGTATGAATCCACAGCTACTTTAATATTCAGAACTTTTTATTTGCTATTGACACAAGCAGTCATAAACGTCACCATTAATCATCCTTGTAAATGCTGATAACTTCCACATGTATATTTCCTTCAACCACTCTGAGTTGTTGTTATTTAAACCTGCTAGGGCAGTTTTTAATAGGATGTATCAAATGCTAATGTGTTTAACTGCCATAATCCTGATAATCATGTTAGTAAAACACTATTCTTTTTTTCGTATTTAATTATCATGGTGCCACAAGCAAGTGAAACAGAGCCACAGCTGCAAGCTGCAGTAATCTTTTTCTACAAATGGCATTATCTAATAATGATAATAAAATATTGAAAATGTTAATGTTAAAATGTTAACTATGCATTGGATGTTTTGCAGTGGGTCTCTATACTGTGTTTAATCCATAAGGTTTTTGTTTTTAAGCATGTGCTGGTGTACATTAAAATACAAAAAGACACACATTATTATTATCTACCGTAGCTGGAGATTCCACTATTGGGAAATGTTGTTTTTCAGCACCAATTAAGTCCAATCAAAGCAGACACATTTTGAATGAGGTTAAGTGTTTCATACCATGTTTGCATATTTGGTAATATCACACTTCAGCAGCTGTGACCCTATCCAAGTCCTATTCAAATAGGTGCTTTGTTTTGGCTGGACAAGGCAACAATGTGCAGAAAAGTCACAGACTTGTGGGTGCAACCAATTAGTTTAAACCCTGATCACAATTATCAGCAAGACAAAAAGTAACTTGATTAACACTGTAGTATTTTCAAAATGCAGGTTGGCAGATCAACAGGCTTTCGTCCAGAAATGTTTTGCCCCAGGAAATGCTCATGTGCAAGGAAATAGTGTAAATCTAACCATCCTGGTCATCTATTGAGCTCATACTGAAAACAAAGATAACTGATTAGATTAACTTTTTCTGGACAGGTGCTGGACAGGTTTTCTGTGATCAGTCCGTGTCACATTTTTGGTATTGTGCCACCAAAGTCAGAGTGACCTGCACGCGAGCATAAAAGCACTCATAAACAACTTTTGGCTTCATCATTAATCAGAGTTTGAGAAACACCTGATGTGAAGAAGTTACACATGCAAAAAACATCACTGTGCTATGAAGCAGGATTTGAGGTCTTGAGATTATCAGGTTGTTTGAGGTTTAACTGTGGGTTTTCAGGGTTACGGCGATGGTTCACCTCTTACCGAGGTAAATCACCATGGTTATTTATGCTGAACTCCGGAGGAGTTTAACTTCAGAGGATCAGATAAAAACCTGTCAACAGTCCAACTACAGACCAGTCAGATTACTGGAAAAACTGAGTCATTATTTCTACAGGATCCTGACGGGAGCAAAAGAGTTGTGTGTAAAAATAAGTGACAAATAATAAAGCGCAACAGATATTTTTATTAATCAGTCGAACCATTTTGCTGTTCCAGACCTTGCATGTTTCCATTCTGGTTTTAAAACAGAGCTTCTAACAAAAGCAGGGAGACTTTATCATACACTTGGACAAAAATCCTTTAACCCCAACAGGATTCATGACAGTGTTGATTTTTGATCTATTACACTCTTCCATCACTGCAGCACAGAATAACTTTGTGACGATAACTGGAAATAAAAACTAAACCCTCTGATGTCTTTTATTAGAAAAATTATCCATATACTGTTAAATATTTCCCATAATTATAAATGAACATTTCGGTTAGATTGACCTCATCAGACTTAACTGCTTCTCTCTGCTTTGGCAGTTTGTTCATCATCAGACAAAAGAGCAGAAATACTGACTCAGTAAGAAATGTATTAATAATTCCTGTGCTTATTTACAGTATATCCTTAGTATACCATGGCTTTAATAACACAAAATTATTTCTAGAGTTTCTTTTCAATTATAGTTTTTTTATATTTGACCTTGTTGAATGGTACTTTTGGATGCGGCTACAACCGAATTTACCAAGTATCAGTGTTTCTTCTCATATTATATTAAGTACTCTATTCATGGTGCTGATGATGTTGCTTATGGTTAACAACATCATAGGCAGCTTTGTAGTACAGGTTAAAAAGGATGGCCAATGTTAGGTTCAGTGAAGCCAGATAACAAAAATATTTTCTGGGTATGTTGGACTTGCTTCATAGTACAGGCCTCAGGTTTACTGAGTTAACTGGATGAATTCTTTTTACATTAATCCAAGTTCCAGATTTGTGGGAGGTGTACTCGGAAAGTTATCTAAATAACTATGTTAAGCTGCTTCCTGGAACAGGCCAAAGGTTAGCATTTAACAAATACTGGTTTTCAGTATAATCAAGTTTTACATTAGACTCAAGTGTTTATGGGGGCTCGGTGGAGGAAGCCAGGGACTGTAATCTGTAGGGAGGTGCCCATTGTGCCCGCATAAAAAAAAATCAAGAAACATCCCTAGACATTTAAACTGTGTAAAATGCAATCTCTAACAAAAACACAGACACACCTATGGCTTAGGCATGTATTCACATAAAATAAAAAAACATTTTATTATACAGCATTAAAAAATGTTACTCTACCTGGGCCTCTGGGTGGGGCCAGTGTCTGGGTCTCAGAGGAAGGGTTGCCTGGGAGGCAAGAGGTCATCTTCTTGGTCTCACTGTTGGGGTCCATTGTCAACCACTAACAGTAGGCCTAGGAAAAACAGATACACACCAACACATTAAGCCCAATCATTTGCACATCGATATTAAAATGTTGTCAAGCCAGACCTGAACTGTGAGTTGATGAATACTGCATCATTCTTCTAGAAGGAAACTTTCCAGTTATTTTGAGGTGAAGAGGTTGGAAATCATTGTCTTATATTAAGACGCCAGTGCGATCAATTATACTTCAATTTGGAAAACGCCCCTTTTTTATGTACCCACTTATGAAGTTTCAGTTAATTCTTGCGCAGCATGCATGTCCATTAGCTATGGATAAAGGAATATCATGGGGGAACAGTTTGCTGTTCAGCTTCAAATTCAGAAAAATCAGACCTAATTATTATTCGGAGTAACCACCAAAGCACCCAGTTTAGTTTTTTCCCAAGGGACGGCATAAACCAATCCTGGCACAGGACAAAAAAAAAAGGTTAAAATAAATAATTGCCAGACCAGATCCCCCTTTTTCTGTCTTTCAGCAGTCCAACACCAGCTGACGCCTTTTGGTGGCCCTGGATACAAGCAAGCCTCCAAATGAAAGCCATGTCATAAATACCAGCTCTTTGAATTTCACAGTGGATACTTGCAGCTGGTTCTGTGATACAGAGATGTTGAGCGAATTTGGAAATACTCTCTAAAGCTGTTGTTTTTTTTATTTTTTATGTTTAGCAGTGATCCTTCTGGGTTTCTGGTGAGCTTTGGCTTTTATCCCCTCTTCTGTTTTCTTATTTTGTTGCATGTGTTTACACATTGAAATGTATTTGGAGACTGTACCCCAACTGTCATCCTCGGTGCACTTTCCTACACCTGCAATAGCATTTTATAGGTTGCAATATTTTAGGTCATGTGTGGGACTACAGAATGGGACCACCTCTTATTTTCACCAGTTTCTTTTTCCGTTCCCCGCAAACCCCCAAGATGTTGCAAGGTCATTTTGCGGAGGCCAGAAACCACAGACCCCCGCAACCCCCCAAAGATAACACAACTATCTATAGCAAAAGCCAACGCTAACAGGTTTAAAACACGAAGTTCAAGAACGGGCTTGTTCATTATTTACATGCATTTCGCTACCTCACAGCTTCTGTTGACAAGAATTTGAGGTGTAATAACAGCTGTATACAGTGACACTTTTCCTACCTGACGCCCCAGCCGAGTTTTTGCTGTTAGCTTAGAGTCGTGCTTGGCGTGTTGTGTCCATTCGCTTATTTTTCCTCCAAACTTTCTGACTGCATAGACTTTTCCTCCGCTCCCAACTCCTCTTTCGCTCGTGTCGGTGCACGCACTGGGCTTTTTTGGTAAAGCACTTGTTTAACCCCGCCTCTGTTCGCCCAGACAACCAATAGGAAACAAGAGTTCCACTTTAGAAATCCCAACGTGAAATATTATTGGTCTAGACGTGTCTATCAGGTATTGCCTATGGAATAATGTATTTTAATGGAAACAATGTATTCCTGTAAGCTAATACTTAAAACTTTTTTTTTTTTTTTTTTTGCTGCGATCATCACTATAAGTCAACCAGCAATAAAATACACCTGTATCAATAATGCTGGTTCACTCAGGCTGCATATGAAAACAAACGGAGTGGCCACCTGCTGTTTTGCTCAGTTCCCATGTCCTGTTTCTACGAATGCTGCAAGACTGAGCAGTCACACCTGCCCCTGCTGCTTTACATATGACAGAATGTACCCTAATGTGGCTGTAACTCTCTGTTTGTGCCTGGCCTACTTCTCCAGTGATGTATTTAGATGTTGGGCTATAGGATCTAGTAGATCACTCACTACTGTCATTTGATCCTAAGTTAAGTTTACCAAAGGCGCATGTGTGTGTGTGTGTGTGTGTGTGTGTGTGTGTGTGTGTGTGTGTGTGTGTGTTTGTGTGTGTGTGTGTGTTATGTAATGACTTGGTAACAGAGATAACTATGAGTGGCCTACTTGTTAGAGACTGGGCTTTACTATGTCAGCAAAGTCACTGATTTCTTATCTTGGTTTAGTCCCTTGGCTACCACATTGGGAAACATTGTCACAAATCTTTAAGTTGCAAAGACACAATCAGGCGGCACTATCAAACTTTGTAACTTTGTGCTTTCAAGACAACTTTTTCTTAATGTAGGCCAGTCATTTGTATGATGTTGGCCTGTTCAGACAAACTATCTGAAATAGCTCTGTTTTACTTAAAGAGGGATGAAAGTAAGTGTTACTCACCAATCTAGCTGCAAGAAAATACTGGCAGGACAGTCAATGACACACTCTCTGGCAGTTTAAAGGCCAAACTTGTATAATGTTGGTTTTTGAAAATAAAATATGAATTGATCAACAGATTTGTTTTGATTTGAAGTGGGGCAGTGGTGGATGGAGTACTCAAATCTTTTCTCAGTAGAGGTAAAGCAGAATCACAGTGTTACAATACTCCATCACAAGTAAAAGTACTGTATTAAAAATTTGACTTAAGTATGAGTAAAGTATTACCAGCAAAATGTCCTCAAAGTTCACAGTATTATATAATCAGATTGTTATTATCAATATGAATACACATATTATGTTGTATGCTATGTTGTATTTTTTTACTTTTATGTAAATGGTGTACATTCAAGTGTGCCTGAATTGGGTATAACACAGCACACAACAATAAGGTTCTTGAAATACACACAAGCATCTATAGACTTAGATGCATTTTGCCTGCCCACACATGAGCAAATGCACAATGCATAGACACACACTCTCTCTTTTTCCTTCCCTTTCTCACCATCTCACACAAAAATTCATACTGAGGATCAGGTGAAATTTGCAGGAAACCCATGTCACTGCTGTTACTACTAAATGTCTGGGAGGTGTAAGTTCTGCAATAGACCCTCAGGACGCGGGTGATGTGTAATCTCAGGTTACAGAGAAAAAAGTGTCAGGGGTTTTTGCCTGTCATAGCTCTACAGTTAAATGTCCTAAAGTAAATGACTGTAACTGGTTTAAAACCGCAGAACATGAAAAGGTAGTGGTGTAACAAACATGAAAGTTGTAATAAAAAAATGTCAACTTAAGACACAAACCAGTGAGTCTGCTGTTGACACTGGATAATCATCATGACAGATATAAAGGGGGGAACTGATTCAGGTTATGCAGGTAAACATTTCCTGGACCCTCATAGGGACATGATTTAATTGCACCTATTTCACACATGGCCAACTTGCTGCACATTGGTACACCTAACTAAAACTAATTTCAGTTTAATACAATAGTCCTGAAATAAATCCTCCTCCATGCTGGCTATGGTGTTCAGTTTGGAGGTGTTGAGTCAACTTCATGGTCATTTTTGGAAGCTGCAGTTTGTGGTACTGTTGAATTGTATTGTGTTAAACCGACAGGTGTTTCTATCATTATTAGGGTAGGTGAATAACAGGAACACCACTGTATAATGTAACACAGTTGATGAAAACTCAAACTGCATTTCACAAAACCTGGACTATCTCAAACTAAATGTGACTGTGGCTAAATGTCAGGTATTGTTAAGTGCTTTGAAATGCTGCCACAGAAATATAAAAGTCAATTTTTCATCAATCAATCATCAATCATCATCAATCGTCAAATAATCAATATTTTTTAACACATAACAAAACAAACATGTTGATGTAACCTCCTTCATTGATTAAATAAGTCATCTTATTATTTAGAAATGAATATACTCTAACCCTTTCACAATGCTCCATCCAGATATGTTTACTATTGTTCACATTGCAACATCATGACTCAAGGACATGCATAACTCTAAATGTTGCCTTGTTTCTTAATATTTTTGTACATGTGAACCAGTGGAAATGGTACAGTGTCTGAACTACTGTGTATTGGTCAAATTCTATGAATACATCTTTGTATTAAAATGACAGTGATAATGAGTGGGGTTGACAAGGTTTGTTACTGACATTTCAGCCTGTGACTCTGTTATACGACTCTGTTATACAATGACATTCATGTCCTACAATATTAATAGGTATATACTAAAGCTCAGCTTGGACTTGGACTGAGCAAAGGAGTTCAGAGTTGTCAGATTATCATCAGATCTCTTTAATACTGTGCACTCCTGACCTCTTGTGGTCCAAGTCAGCACTTTCTGAGAGAATTTTAACTCCTTCAAAAAGAAAAGGATACAATAGAGAATTATGCAACTTCAGACCACTGACTTTCTGACACACCAACTGACTGGTGGTTTAGATACTCAGAATGATTGAAAATTGGTTCAGATGGGACGTCAAAATGCCTTCTGGCCTAACAGGTTCCAACCTTTTACCTCAGATACACAGTGCACAGTGCAACACATAGGGCTTTAATAAGATTACATGACACCACTGTACTTTCTTCCTTCTATCTGTCATATGAAAAGTTCCTGTCTAAGTTGTTTTACAACCAATTTCACTAAACAAATAATTTTTGTGTTTTTTTAAAGAAGGAAACTTATCAACCAATTACAAAGAAAATAAAAAGTTAAAGCCTATCTACAAACAAATCAAAAATGAAAGAATTCAAACTTATGTACAAACTGAGAAGAAATTAAAGGGTTGTAAGGGTTATGACGTTTTAATACCTTGCTGTACTATGATGTTTTAATGCTTTACTAAACAATGATTTATTTATTGGTGGAGCAGTGGTTAGAACTATCGCCTCACAGTGAGAAGGTTCTGGATATGAACCCTGGCCTGGGGCCTCTGTGTGTGGAGTTTGATTGTTCTCCCTGTGCTTGTGTGGGTTTTCTCCAGGTACTCTGGCTTCCTCCCACAGTCCAAAGACATGCACTTTAGGTTAATTGGCAACTTTAACTGACTTTTTTATGCCTAACAATAAAATGGCTTTTTAATGCCTTACTATACAATAACTTTGTATATGTTACCATAATATGTCTTTTTATTATTAACTAACTACACTAGACTAGTTACTAACTAGAATACATATTTATTTTTTGAAATTTTTATGCCTTACTGTGATGTTTTTATCACATTTTATACCTCTACTATGATGTTTTTTGACATTTTTATGCCTTACTATACTATGACGTTTTTTAACATTTTTATGCCTTTCTATACTGTGACGTTTTGGACATTTTTATGCCTTACTATACTATGACATTTGATGCCTTACTTTACTATGATGTTTTCTGCCATTTTCATGCCTAACTATATGAAGACATTTTTTGTCAATTTTATTTCTTACTATAGAATTACATTTTTATCACTTTTTTTACCTTACTATACTATGACTTTTTTTGACATTTCTATGCCATACTATACTATGACGTTTTTGACATTTTTATGCCTTACTATACTATGATTTTTTTTAATCACTTCCTATGCAAAGACTTTTTATGCCTTACTATATGAAGACATTTTTTGTCAATTTTATTTCTTACTATAGAATTACATTTTTATCACTTTTTCTGCCTTACTATACTATGACTTTTTTTTGACAGATTTATGCCTTACTACTATGACTTTTTTTTTGACATATTTATGCCTTACTATACTATGACTTTTTTTTGACAGATTTATGCGTTATTATACTATGACATTTGATGCCTTACTTTACTATGACGTTTTTTTTTTTTTTTTTTTTTTTTTTTTTTTTTTTACATTTTTATGCCTTATTATACTATGACGTTTTATGTCATTTTTATGCTATACTATACCATGACATTTGATGCCTTGTTTTACTATGACTTTTTTTGGACATTTTTATGCCTTACTATACTATGATGTTTTTTTTAAACCTTTTTATGCCGTACTATACTATGATGTTTTTGACATTTTTTTGCCTTACTATACTATGACGTTTTTAAAATATTTTTATGCCTTATTATACTATGACGTTTTTTAAATATTTTTATGCCTTACTATACTATGACATTTTTTGATATTTTTATGCCTTACTATACTATGACGTTTTTGACATTTTTACGCCGTATTATACTATGACGTTTTTGCCTTACTATACTATGACGTTTTTTTATATTTTTATGCCTTACTATACTATGACGTTTTTAAAATATTTTCATGCCTTACTGTAGTATGAAGTTTTTTGCCTTACTTTACTATGATGTTTTTTTAAAACATTTTTATGCCTTACTGTACTATGACATTTTATGCCTTACTATACTGTGATGTTTTTGACATTTTTTGCCTTACTATACTATTACGTTTTTTAACATTTTTATGCCTTACTATTATTTTTTTTAAACATTTTTATGCCTTACTATACTATGACTTTTTTTTTTATTTTTATGCCGTACTATACTATGACGTTTTTGACATTTTTACGCCATACTATACTATGACGTTTTTTGCCTTACTATACTATGATGTTTTTTGCCTTACTATACTATGATGTTTTTTAATCATTTTTATGCCTTACTATACTATGATGTTTGTTGGCATTTTTATGCCTTACTGTACTATGATGTTTTTTTATATTTTTTTGCCTTACTATACTATGATGTTTTTATATTTTCATGCCTTACTATAGTGTGACATTTTTTGACATTTCTATGCCTTACTATACTATGACATTTTTTGATATTTTTGTGCCTTACTATACTATGACTTTTTAAAAATATTTTTATGCCTTACTATACTATGACGTTTTTTTTATATTTTCATGTCTTACTATACTATGATGTTTTTTTTTTTTATATTTTTATGCCTTACTATACTATGACGTTTTTTTTATATTTTTATGCCGTACTATACTATGACGTTTTTTTATATTTTCATGCCTTACTATAGTGTGACATTTTTTGACATTTCTATGCCTTACTATACTATGACATTTTTTGATAATTTTAAGCCTCACTATACTATGACGTTTTTTTATATTTTTATGCCTTAGTATACTGTGACGTTTTGGACATTTTTATGCCTTACTATACTATGATGTTTTTGACAATTTGATATTTTTATGCCTTACTATACTATGACGTTTTTTAAATATTTTTATGCCTTACTATACTATGACGTTTTTTTAATATTTTTATGCCTTACTATACTATGACGTTTTTTGATATTTTTATGCCTTACTATACTATGACGTTTCTGACATTTTTACACCGTACTATACTATGACGTTTTTTGCCTTA
>NW_019525172.1:0-1003 GCF_002814215.2 Seriola lalandi dorsalis | reverse complement strand
ATTTTTATGCCTTACTATACTATGACGTTTTATGTCATTTTTATGCCATACTATACCATGACATTTGATGCATTACTTTACAATGACTTTTTTTGACATTTTTATGCCTTACTATACTATGATGTTTTTTTTATATTTTTATGCCTTATTATACTATGGCGTTTTTTAAAATATTTTTATGGCTTACTATACTATGACTTTTTTTCATATTTTTATGCCTTACTACACTATGACGTTTTTAAAATGTATTTATGCCTTACTATACTATGACGTTTTAAAAATATTTTTATGCCTTACTATACTATGAAGTTTTTTGCCTTACTATACTATGAAGTTTTTTAACATTTTTATGTCTTACTATACTATGACGTTTTCAACATTTTTATGCCTTACTATACTATGATGTTTTTTTATATTTTCATGCCTTACTATACTATGATGTTTTTTAAATATTTTTATGTCTTACTATACGATGATGTTTTTTTTTATATTTTTATGCCTTGCTATACTATGACGTTTTTTGATATTTTTATGCCTTACTATACTATGATGTTTTTTATATTTTTATGCCTTACTATACTATGACGTTTTTTTTATATTTTTATGCCGTACTATACTATGACGTTTTTTTATATTTTCATGCCTTACTATAGTGTGACATTTTTTGACATTTCTATGCCTTACTATACTATGACATTTTTTGATAATTTTAAGCCTCACTATACTATGACGTTTTTTAATATTTTTATGCCTTAGTATACTGTGACGTTTTGGACATTTTTATGCCTTACTATACTATGATGTTTTTGACAATTTGATATTTTTATGCCTTACTATACTATGACGTTTTTTAAATATTTTTATGCCTTACTATACTATGACGTTTTTTTAATATTTTTATGCCTTACTATACTATGACGTTTTTTGATATTTTTATGCCTTACTATACTATGACGTTTCTGACATTTTTACACCGTACTATACTATGACGTTTTTTGCCTTA
>NW_019525171.1:177233-181255 GCF_002814215.2 Seriola lalandi dorsalis | reverse complement strand
TTATTATACTATGACATTTTTTGGCATTTTTAAGCCTTACTATACTATGACGTTTTTTTGGCATTTTTACGCCTTACTATACTATTACGTTTTATGCCTTATTATACTATGACGTTTTTTGGCATTTTTAAGCCTTATTATACCATGATGTTTTTTGCCTTATTATACTCTGACGTTTTATGCCTTACTATACTATGACGTTTTTTTTGCATTTTTATGCCTTACTATACTATTACGTTTAATGCCTTATTATACTATGACGTTCTTTGGCATTTTTAAGCCTTATTATACCATGACGTTTTTTGCCTTATTATACTCTGACGTTTTATGCCTTACTATACTATGACGTTTTTTTTGCATTTTTATGTCTCATTATACTATGAAGTTTTTTGGCAGTTTTATGCCTTATTATACTATGACATTTTTTGACATTTTTAAGCCTTACTATATTATTACGTTTTATGCCTTACTATACTATGACGTTTTTTGGCATTTTTATGTTTTATTATACTATGACGTTTTTTTGGCATTTTTATGTCTTACTATACTATTACGTTTTATGCCTTACTATACTATGACATTTTTTGGCATTTTTAAGCCTTACTATACTATGACGTTTTTTTGGCATTTTTACGCCTTACTATACTCTTATGTTTTATGCCTTACTATACTATGATGTTTTTTTTGCATTTTTATGTCTTATTATACCATGACGTTTTATGCCTCATTATACTATGAAGTTTTTTGGCATTTTTATGCCTTATTATACTATGACATTTTTTGGCATTTTTAAGCCTTACTATACTATGATGTTTTTTTGGCATTTTTACGCCTTACTATACTATTACGTTTTATGCCTTATTATACTATGACGTTTTTTGGCATTTTTAAGCCTCATTATACCATGACGTTTTTTGCCTTATTATACTCTGACGTTTTATGCCTTACAATACTATGAAGTTTTTTGGCATTTTTATGCCTTACTATACTATGACTTTTTTTCGTCATTTTTATGACTTATTATACTATGACGTTTTATGCCTTACTATACTATGACGTTTGTTTGGCAGTTTTATGCCTTACTATACTATGACGTTTTTTGGCATTTTTAAGCCTCATTATACTAAGACGTTTTATGCCTTACTATACTATGACGTTTTTTTTGCATTTTTAAACCTAATTATACCATGACGTTTTTTGCCTTACAATACTATGAAGTTTTTTGGCATTTTTAAGCCTTACTATTTTATGACGTTTTTTGGCATTTTTAAGCCTTATTATACCATGTTGTTTTATGCCTTACTATACTATGACGTTTTTTGGCATTTTTATGTTTTAATATGCCATGACGTTTTTTGGCATTTTCAAGCCTTATTATACTATGACTTTTTTTTGCATTTTTAAACCTAATTATACCATGACGTTTTTTGCCTTACTATACTATGACGTCTTTTGGCATTTTTATGCCTTACTGTACTATTACGTTTTATGCCTTACTATACTATGACGTTTTTTTTGTACCATGACGTTTTTTGCCTTACTATACTATGACGTCTTTTGGCATTTTTATGCCTTACTGTACTATTACGTTTTATGCCTTACTATACTATGACGTTTTTTTTGCAATTTTAAGTCTTATTATACTATGACGTTTTATGCCTTACAATACTATTAAGTTTTTTGGCATTTTTATGCCTTATTATACTTTGACATTTTTTGTCATTTTTATGACTTATTATACTTTGACATTTTTTGGCATTTTTTAAGTCTTAATATACCATAAAGTTTTTTGGCATTTTTAAGCCTTATTATACCATGACGTTTTATGCCTTATTATACCATGACGTTTTTTGCCTTACTATACTATGACATTATTTGGCATTTTTATGCCTCACTATACTATGACATTTTATGCCTTACTATACTATGACGTTTTGCGCCTTACCTTACTATGACTTACAATGCGTTTTCATGCTTTACTATAGTATGACTTCTAGTATCACATATCAATGACTTTTCATGCCTTAATATATTATGTTTTTATTGTGTTTCATGCCTTACTATTGTATGACGTTTTTACAATGTTTTATGCGCTAATATACAATGAGTTTAATACATTTCATGCCTTACCATACTATGATGTTTGTATGATGGTTTTTGACTAAATATACCATGACTTATGACATATATATGAAATATACATCCCTACATCAAGAGTGATGTTACCATATGTGTCACCTCTAAATGGATACTGTGTCGGTTTAGTCAGTTAACTGGACCTGAAATCAGACACAGACACAGGGTGAAAAGTTGTTTTAATGAAAACAACGATGTAGGAAGGGGAGGCTGGTGGCTGGTGTGGGCCGGAGACTGGCAGAGGGGGGGTGGAAGGCAGTGGCAGAGCTCGGCTGGAGGATCTTCTTGTGAGGTCGTGTGACAGCAGAGACTGGTTGGAGGCTGGTTTGAGAGCACTGAACACAAGAGAGAACAGGTCAGCAAAACTTCCAAAGAGCTACAACTGAGCACTGTGAAATCTTCATAGGAGTTAAAGTGGCTGAGAGAAAGCTACCGTAATGTACAGTGAACAATTTGGCAATGAGTGGAGAGTCAGATGAGGTACTTGTACTGGAGGTTTGATGAAGTGATGAGTCGCAGGTATTGAGATAAGCCAGGAACCTGGAGAAGGAAGCCACGCCCACACACATAGACACGACTGGGGAGAGGGGAAAAACACAGAAACACAAGGGAGAGCGAGAAAACCACCTAGAGATTCAACAGGGCCATAACAAATATATTATTATGACATATACACAACCTCTGGATATATGAATTTTATAAGACATGAATAGTATAGTATAATAGTAAAATGCAACCTCATTAAAACAGCATGCTTGTTAAGATTCTATATGTCTTTATATGATTTTCTTCATAATTTCTTATTCAATTTAAACATATATATGTATGTTTTATATTTACATATATAATATGAAAACTGACAGGCTTTGGGATCAATATATATTTATGTAATGTTGAGACCAAACCTGGATGGTGGGTCCAGGTGGGCGGGGCTTGGTGACTGCTTTGTTGTGACATCACAAAGTTCCAGAAGTCCTGACAGCTGGTTTTAAGGCTCAGTTTCTGAATACAGGCTGTGTGCATTTCTCTGTGGACTGAGGCTTTGATACTTTCACAGTATTAATATAGAAGCTAGAGCTGATCTATAATCACACTACACATGGACACACACCTTTACACTGGAGGGAGCTTTAAGGAGGTATTCAAGGGGCAAATTTACCAGTTAAAAAAATTAAAGAACAACTGCTGGCAACAGGTTAAAATCCGATTCAATCCATATCACAAAAGGAGAGATGATGAGAGGTCTAATGAGGGGTCATGATAACAGATTTGTGATGACTACAGGCAGGCAGTTGTTGAACCGCCTCTTCAGTTTATTTATAATCAATACAGTTATGTTAAGTCATTTCCTCTTATAGCCCCCCCCCCCCGAATGTAGGCCAGTGAGGATCATCCCGCTCCACCTCCAGCAGAGCTCCACCTCAGGCAAACTGCAGTTATTTTTCTAAGCTTATCGGTTCATGTATAAGCGGGACTATAATTCTCCTCTTGTACAAACATCTTGCCCAAACAGAGGCCAAGTGACAGTGTTCAGACCGTGCGCCCGCCCTGCCCTCCATTCCTCGTCACTGAAACCCTTCCTCATAAAAAAACACTTCCTCACACCGCACAGATTCACCGCTGCGGCCGCCGCTGCTGCCGCTGCTGCTGCCACTGCTGCTGCTGTGGCCAGATGAAAACCAAACAGTGCCCGGCCCACATGCGACATCAACTCCTGTCCTGCTGATTTTCCGGGCCGTGGTCACTCCAAAAGACCGGATATGCTTCTCCCGCGGGGAGAGAGAGCGAAGCGGCGGAGCAGCAGATCATGAGAGAGGCGCGGCGGAGTCACAGGATACACGGACCGAAGCGGAGATTGTATTTCCCGGAGTTTTTCAGGGCTCGGT
>NW_019525171.1:169281-177111 GCF_002814215.2 Seriola lalandi dorsalis | reverse complement strand
CGAGGGGGAGCCACACGGGCATCATGAGGAGAGCTAAAGTTAATGAACAGGAGAAGAGAGATGGTTAAGCTTTCAGCCCACGCATCTACAGAGCAGCTCCTCACCGAGACTTCCTATCAGGTACAGAGGGGATCGATGTTCATGGTGACGCGCACAGAGGCGCACACACACACACGCGCACGCTGAGATTTGTTGCATGTTGCTTCTGAAGTCACTTTCATTACGCTTCTATCCTCTTTCTCCATCTATCACACACACACACACACAAACACACACACACACACACACACACACACACACACACACACACACACACAGTAGTAGTGCTGGATGCTGTATCTGTGTCTCTCCTGCAGACTGGCTGTAGCTGAGGTGAAGGTGCAGCTGTAGCC
Source organism: Seriola lalandi dorsalis (assembly GCF_002814215.2). Lineage (NCBI taxonomy): Eukaryota > Metazoa > Chordata > Actinopteri > Carangiformes > Carangidae > Seriola > Seriola lalandi. Next base: position 176,719 of record NW_019525171.1, on the reverse strand, counting down.
AGAGGAGCTGAATTCCTACAAGGCTCCGGAGATGCCGCCCCCCAAGGGGCTGCTGCTCTGTCTCGGCATCCTGTTGGTGACTGTTGGAGGGGTCATGGTCATGGTACTGGGAATGCCCAATCAGTCTTCCCCAATGGTTATAATCGGTGTGTTCCTGGGTCTTATGGGCATAGCCCTGCTGGTCATTGGACTCTGCATGGCCATGAAGAATCTCCAGGTGGCAGTGCCCGGACACTTCCTGCTGCACCCTCGCACAGGCACACGCTTCAGCCCTCAGCAGGCCCTGGCCATACAAAGGTACATGTGCACTGTATAACATAAGAAACGTAGACAATGCTTTAGACACAGTTATTCACAGTTCATTATTTTATCATTATTATTATTATTATTATTATTATTATTAATAATGTTAACCAAAAAGTGTGTGGGATAGCTTGTAGCAGTGGTTCCCAACCTAGCATCGGGGCCCCTCAGTGGTGTCACAGGATGGAATGTAAAGGACATTCTTCTGCTGCAGGACTTTATTAACTTATTTACTTTTTAACTTTTGTCTGATCTTATGATACACTGGACACATTTCAAGTGAAGTATGCAACGTGAGAAAACATAATTTCAGTGGCTCACAAGTCAACAAGACTGAGTCTACAGCCCTGCCAGCTTTGAGCTAAATGCTAACAGTAACAATGCTAACATGCTGATGGTTCGTAGGTGTGTTTAAAACGTTCGCCAACTTGGTTCTTTGTGTTAGCATGCTAACGTTTGCTAATTAGCACTTAACACAAAGTGCAGCTGACACTGATGGGAATGACATGAGTGTTTACAGGTGTTTGTTGGACGAATTAAAAGATATAAAATTAAGATATCACAATGAGGGGGACATGAAAAAGGCTGGAAACCCCTGTCACAGAGGACACCCCCTTTTTATTGTTAACAAAACAACCCTGCCTCCTTTTAAACATTCGAAAGCAATAACGTCTCAGGCCTCCCTGGTGTTGTTCAAGTTAAATAAACATGAATACAGACAAATGCCAGAGCACGGCATCCTGGGAGATGACCTGACCAACGCTGTTGTTGTTGAACAGATCTCTTGGACACATCATCATTTATTAGTTCGAGTGCAAAGTCTAGTGCAAAGTTTGGCAAAGAGCAGCCTGAAAACACTGTGACACTAAGAATGGGAAAGCAACAGATTTTCTGATTATGGATTGATTATAGAAGTAGGTCATGGAGAAAACAGCTGACACACATGCATGTGGCTGACAGACTCCCCCTGGCATTGTCTGAGGCAATCTACGATAGCCTGTGAATTTAAACAAGACGTGCTCTGCTCATTGTCCAGCCCTGTGGTAGAGAGGCGCCAGGAGCACTGTTTCCATCATCAAAGCTTTTCCTACCTCCACACGCTGAGCAACAACCATCAGGATTTCTAAACCTGGTCTCACAGCCAAACCCCATCTTTTAAATCTGCAAACACTTTAAATGTTTGTTTTGGGGATTCGAATGATGATAAAAATCACCACCAAGAGAATAAAGTTTGCAAACAGGATTTTCTGAGAGAGTAGGAGCAGCTGAAGGAGCGAGGACTTCAGGAAGAGGAAGTGTTTAGAAATAAAGGAAGGACTGAAGAAATGAGAAAGCACCAAAGTGAGCTGAAGTTTAACCTTAAGAGGTCTCAGGGCATTTTATCCACTTTTTTAAAATGTATTTCTTAAATTTACCTTTTAAGGTTCTTGCATACAACATAATACCCACGTGTTTTATGTTGCAGGTCTCAGAAAAAGCTCAGCTCCTTTTTGTCATAAAGAGATGATTTGGCCCAAATGCTGAAGAAATTGAAGCTTGGATTTTATTTGATGGCAAAGTCTGTAGGTTCATTAAATTAGTGCAACATGTGAGTAAAATAGTAGATAAATGCCTAAAATGAACATCGCTGAGTTGTAGTGTCTTCTTGTCTCTACTTTAACCAAATTGTAGAGACTCTGAGTCACGTACGATCTCACAAGAATATACAAAGCAAAGTGGAGAGTCTACAGATTCTAACAACATTCGAACCTTATTTCTACACTGTCATCACAAAGATATTAATAGAAACATTGATCGACCTCAGAGGGTTAAGGAGCCTGATAATCAGACTTAATATCCATTTTGTTTCACATGGATCACAGAAATATTGTTATTTCTCTATGTGGAGAGATAAACAGCTGTGTCTCATAAACACTTGTCTCCATTAGTCTTTCATAAATATAGCTAGCTATGTAGCTACTGTATATTTATGACAGTTGTCATTGGGCACAATACTTTATTTAAGTCACTGAACAAATCTTAGACATAAGCAACAAAACAAATGTCCGGAACTGACCTGTAAGAACAGAGGGATAGAACTTTCAATCGTGTAAGCACCGAAAGGAGCGGAGGTGTAAGATAAACTTTACATCAGTTAACTATCAGCAAAAGGGTAAGTGCTGAAAGGAGTTGAAACATATTTACTGAAAGGAGTTCAGGTGTAAGATACACTGTAACTATCAGCAGACAGGGTAAGTGCTGAAAGGAGTTGAAGCGTAAGCACTGAAAGGAGTTGGTGTTTTAGTCACTGAGGGGCCGACAATCAGCAGAGGTTTTAGTGCTTGAAGGCGTTGAGGTGTCAGATAAAGTGCAATCACTAAAAGGAGGTAAGTTTCAATTCAAAGTGTAAAAGTAGTTGATGTATTAGCTGAACTGAAATCGTTGAAAGAAGCTTTCAGTCAGTTAAAGTGTAAGTCCTGAAAGGAGTTGAAGGGTAAGTTTAAGTGTAAATACAGTTAAAGGGTAAGCACGAAAAGTCTTCCTGAAAGGAGACATGCTATTAGTACTAAAAGTAGGTGAAGTGTAAGTTAAAGTATAAACACAGAAAGCAGTTGCAGTGTTAGGTGAAATGCAATCATTGAAAATTAGTATAAGTATTTAGTTACTGAAAGATGAAGTGTTATCACTGAAAGGTGTTGAAGTGTAAGTGTAGAATCACTGAAAGGTGTTGAAGTGTAAGTAGTCATCACTGAAAAGTATTGAAGTGTAAGTGTAATCACTGAAAGCTGTTGAAGTGTTGAAGTATCACTGAAAGGTGTTGAAGTGTAAAGTGTACAAAACTGTACTAAACTTGTAGTAACTGCTTCTCTTGCTTGCTCTCTTCAGGAGGTTGGACCGAATTCGTCGGGAGATGTCAGCTGACTCTGTCAGCCAGACACCGGAGCCTGAACCCTCCCTCCCATCCACTCCACCCCCCTGGACTATGGAGCCGCCTCCATCCTATGACACAGTGATGAAAAGCCAGGAGCACAGCGAGCAGCTTTAACCTCTGGTGGACATCTTTACTTTGCGTCGGTGCCTTTTGTCTTCGGTTCCCAGCGAAAACCTTTAGGAACAGTCGGTGCTATCGGTGAACTCGCTACGACGGGCCTCTTGTGTGCCTTAAGACAGCCACCCTGACCCCAAACACAAGCCAAGGAGCAGGAAGAGGCTGCAGCTGGTTAAAGACTTACAGACTGAGCCCCAGCGTGGCCTCGATGCCTGCTACATGTGTGTTGTGACTCATTTTGAAAGGAATTGAAATGATCACTGCAACGGCTTCACTCTCTGCACTAAAGGCCTTCCCTGAGGCCAGCGTTATGTCACAAACTGAAGGGAGTCATGTCATCAGATTGGCTGTGAGCCTCCTGTAGACACTCAATTAGGATATTTTATTGGCCTGCTTGAATTTATGTGACCTACTACTGTGGCTGCACAGAGAACTTTCCTCCTGGCTCCTCTTTGTATCTGCACACTTTCCTCATAACTTTGCACAACAATCATCGACAGCTTACTCCAATGCAAAGTGCCTTAACCAGTTACAGCAGAATGTTGACAGTGCAGTGTTATTCATCTTTCAGCTTTGTATCCAGCGTTTGCAGAATGTCCACTGTTGGTTCTGTGTTGTGATGTTCCTATAAACTTGAGTTAATAAATAGCTGCAGAGCTCTCTGTGGGTGTTATTGCTCTTAGAAATAATAGATTGTTTATTCAAAGGAGGGAAGCCCCGGAAAGGCGGAGAAGGGAAATGCCGACTTGTTTAAAATCATGTCCAAACCAAGCAAACATAAACACTCTCTCAACTCGACGCTGCTCAGTAGCTGAGTTGCGAGTCTCCTTTTTGCCAGCAGCTCGAGGCAAGGTGACCTCTCAGGAACTGACACACCTGCAATTTTATACCTGAGCTAACCAGGCTGTCTGCAGGCTGTAATGAGCAGCAGAGTGGAACCCTGACTGCAATTCCTCCACCCTCACCTTCAAGCTGTCACACACAAATCTGTTCTCTCAATGCTTCAGTTTAAAGCCAACACATATAAGACCTACATCAGCCAGCAGTGGTTGCAGCCATGGTGGAGGGGAAACCGTATCGGTGCGGGCTGATAGCGGCGGGTCTGTGCGTGGCAGCAGTCGGCCTCTTCATCATGACTCAGGAGCGGCCGCACGTCTACGCCACAATGTGCGTTCTGGGCGTCAGCATGGTGTGTGTCGGGACTGTGTGGAGCCTGTGTCAGTGCTACCCCAAGGTAGATACAGAGTGTGTGCTGGGAAGAAAAAACAGGATCAGAGCAGCAGATAAACTTGTATATGAAGGTTATTGTGCATTTTATGACTAAAGCATGAAACTTTCTCTGTGTTTCTATGAACCAGGAAGTTTATTTTCAGACATGGAGGCGTCTCAGATGTGACCTCTGGGACAGGGCGGAGCCTCCCGGAGTAATGAGTGTGGTCCAGACCAAAATAGCATGTTAGCTTCTGATAAGAGTTCGCTAATGTGCTAGCTAGTCGTGTGAGTCCATGGAACACACAGCAGAGGATGTCAATGTTTTTACAAGCTATAACTGCCTTAACACCTGGGAACGGGGGGGTCTGCCGCCCCCCTGCAAAATTAGTGCTGTAAGCAAAATTACGTCACATGGCCACAGCAGCAAATAATCATCTTTATGCAATTTTATCAAAGACATACATGATTATAATGGAGGGATGCAATGCTGAGGTCAGTGATCTCTCAAGGTCACCAGAGGTCAGATATAAATCGCTTCCATGTCTGAACTAAAACCTTGGGGTGTTTATGGGATATCGTTCTGCCCCACTGAAAATAATTAGTAATAATTGCAAGAATGGATTTGTTAATGTAGAGTGTGTTTCTGTTGTTAGCTCACTTTGGCTGCTCAGACTCAGGAGACGAGTCAACAGGATCTGGTGTGTGCTTCAGCGGATGCACAAGATGAACGGTACTGACACACACACACACACACACACACACACACACACACACACACACACACACACACACACACACACTCCGTCTTAATGGCCCACGGACAAATGGCAGGTCATTAAGGCCTTTATTATCCGCTGTGGTCTGTCTGTGGTGTATCTCAGCAGAGGGGGGGGGTGGGGGGTGGAGGGGTCTGTACTAATACACAGTAGATACCGATTTTATTATCTTTACAGGAAAAAGAATGGTGATGTAATGGCAACAGAGGAATGAGGTAAATGAGAGTGATGAGAAGTGGTGTAGAACAATGAAGCTGGAAAGGGCAAATTACTTGGAAACATCAGGGCAGATTCAACCAGGACCATTAATGTCCCTTTGATTAAAGCACTTCAGTCAGTGAAGTGGCCGCTGGTTGAAACAGGAGGTTTGACCACACGGTTCCTGCAATGTGAGTGTTTGTAATTACACAAGTGTTCAGCAGCCAGATAAAGACGTGCACGCTCAGCAAAACCCTGCCAGATTTAAAAAAAAAAAAAAAAGTATGAAAATGAGGACAAAATGTTGGAACTACAGTTCTATTTCTGTCTCCCCCCCCCTGCTCCAATTCTTTTGATTTAATTTTAGGCACCCCGAGGCTCTGCCAGGTTTCTGTGGCCAAAAGTCGCGTAGCAGCAGCAGACTTCTCCCCGAGGCCCCGAAGAGCCAGAGTCACAGCTGTCCCACGCTGCACCTGGTCTGAGGCTCTGCGGGGGACCAGGCTGCGCTCAGGGACGGGGACGCCAGATCTCTCATGAGTTTTTATGACCCGTCACTGAAGGACAACATCACTCACACTTCATGCTGAGGTTGTACAAATATGAGAAGTGACTGATGCTAAATCAACAGTCTTTGAATAATAATTTGTCTTGTATGATATTTCAGCAAAAAAAAGTTTAATGAACTACTTTTAAATGATTCAAAGTTCAGTATATCTGCTCCTTCTCCCTCACTGAAGAATTCAGAATCTATAAATGTGCAAATGTCTTTCATTTAAAAAGTTTAACTGTTTCACACACGACGCCTCCTCCTCGGTGCGGAGAGCGTCACACTGATGCTTATGATTGGAAGAAGATGTCTTAAAGTCTGATGCTGGTTGAACTCAGGCAAACCAGCAGCTGAATGTGAAAACAAACTCTTCACATACTGGTGAAGGGGGGGGGGGGGTAAATAAAGTTGCATGGTAGTTCCAGAAGATGGCACTGTTTATTATATGAAAGAGGAAGAGACACACACACACAAATGAAGAACCTTCCCCTCCACTGAGGCACATGTAATAGTCTCTAACAACTGAGTGTTGCACTTTCATAAAGTCAGGGGAGTTGTAAAAGTCAAAGCCAAAAAATGCCTACAATTCCCACAATGCAACTCAGCAGCATCTTCCATTACAACCCTCCCTGCCTGGTAAAGGCCCACGTCTTTCAAACTTGATGCCACCAGCGTAACTCAGGAGTCTCACACACATTTCACATCAAACCAGCAGAACGGTCCATATATGTATATAATCTATATAATATATAATATATATAATATATAATCTATATAAATAAAAACCGACTTGGCTTGAAGCGCAAAAAGGCAACATGAAGTATTCCTACACAGAATCACATTCATTTTCTACCCTGATGATGCCTCTATAGAATATAATGGAATATATTCCTCTATGTTCAAGTCTCAAGTCCTCCAGTTCAGAAATGCACAAAATTTAAATGTCCGCCATTCCTCTCTCCAGTAAGGAGCTGGGATCTCATTGGATCTCATTGGATCTCATTGGATCTCATTGGATCTCATTGGATCTCATTGGATGTTGGTCACAGAGGTCAGATATGAGATATGAGGCTTCAGCTTCAGCTGCCACGCTCTCTGTGTTGTACGTGCACCAGCCATCATCACAAGTCATCGGGCTCGACCCAAGATAACCCCGATGACATCATCAGAGTTATTTTTCTCAGACTTGACAAAGCTGGTCCAGAGTCACAGAGGACATGATGTGTCTGTTGTCCCCGGCCGAGTCGGACTGACGAGAGGACGAATCCTAGATTTTAATTCTAACTTTATGATACACACACTTCATAGTTTGAAATGAATTGAGAGAGAGAGAGAGATGAAGAGAGAGGGGGGGGTGAGAGGGAGGGAGAGAGA
>NW_019525171.1:165061-168818 GCF_002814215.2 Seriola lalandi dorsalis | reverse complement strand
GGGAGAGGGAGGGAGAGAGAGAGAGAGGGAGAGAGGGAGGGAGAGAGGGGGAGAGAGAGAGGGAGGGAGAGAGAGGGAGGGAGGGAGAGAGTCGGGGGTTTTGCAGGACGCGCTCTGCTCCTCTGAGCGCTTCCTCAGCACGAGGCTCTTTAAATGAGATTCAATTCAAAATTGATTATTGATAATAAAAAAGCACCTACACTGTCGCCCTCCTGTGTTCAGCCGCTGCGCACGAGCACAGGAATAAAGAAGCTCTCACACACACACAACTCTCATTGTTCAGATGAAGTGCGCGTGAAAACAGCATCAACAGATGAAGTGGAGCCGCGGGAATTGTTTGACAGGCAGTATTTACAGGGTGCTTTCGGGAGGGAGCGTGAAACATGACTCCTCCGCAGTAAGAGGTGTTTTTAACGAAGAATCATCCGATACAAAAGCGGTGGCGTGAGCCCGGGAGACGTCACCAGTCCCCGCCTCGAATTATAAAAATCAATTGTTCGATTTGTTCCCCCCAAAATCAGAATAGATGGTCGGAGGAACATCTGGCTGCCAGACGCACAAGGACGCGCGGCTGCGGGAGACACCAGAACATCTGGACAAGTCGGACTGAAAGACAAACTCTCCTCAGTGGATCAGCGTCACTTCAGGTCCCTGATCATTTGCCTGGAAAAGGTGTGAAGAATGCGTCGCACCTCTGCCTGGGTTGGCTGGGCGCTGTGTTTGTGCGCATCTTTGTCCGTGAGCGCGCAGGACTACCCCGAGGACGACGAGCTGGTCCTGGATCTGATCCGTGAGGACGGGACTCAGCCTGAACCCGGAGCCGAGCCCGCGGCCGAGTTCCTCAGGTGCAACAAGGTAAGAGGAGGCGGTGAGGCGCATCTTCTCCGGAGGAACAGCCTGTTCCTCCAGGAGTTAGAGTTTAAAGTCTTCATCTGTTTATTGAGCAGATTTCACTCTTTATTAATGAAGGATCTTCTTCCTATAATGAACCATTAAGTCTGTAATTATAAATATGAATATTGAAGCTTTTGCGGCCGTTGAGGGAAATAATCCTGTTCTGATGTATTAATCTTTGCTGGTTGATGCAGAAAAAGAAAGTGATGTTGAAGAGGAAACATATGAACCTTTATTTAAATAAACCCACATTTACTTTTATTCTATTTATCTGTGCATGCGCAGAAATTAAGTGACAGTTTTACGTCTCTAACCTGCAAGCGCCTCATTTCTCCTGTCCACGCGCCGGGACAGACAGAGCACCTGTACTCTCTGTTCTCTCTGCTGTGCTCCAGCCAGCATGGCGCGTGCCCGGTCAGTACCTGGTCATAATGCGTCAGGGGACGCACGAGTCTCACGTCCAGAGGAGCATCAGGAGGCTGAGAGCCAGAGCGGCCAGGAGAGGCTTCCTGCTGGAGATCCTGCAGACCTTCTCCGGAGCTGTGCGCGGCTTCCTGGTCAAGATGAGCAGTGACGTCCTTCACCTGGTAACAGCTCCACCTGTCCACTAACTACAGACCTAACACGTGGTGTTGAATAAAAACAATGTGCTTTAACTTGGTGATCAATGTGAGGACGCAAACCTGGGCTTCAAATATCAACAATCAAATAAATGAATTTATTTCGTTTTGCTGCAGTGAATCTACTGAGACTTCCAAACTGATGGAGGCAAAATATGAAAAAGTAGAAATATGAGAAGTGTTTTACAGCAAAACAAAACACAGAGATGGTTAGAAATTATTTAAAAAGTAAAGTAAATAAAATCCAAATTATAAGATAAAATGAGCTGAGTTAGAAAATGATTACTGATCATTTATAAAACAACAAGATGTCTGGCTGTGAACAGGCCAGTGTGGAATTAGCAGATTTCATGACCACGAGTGAAATTAAACTTCTGGCCCAACATCTGCCTGGGTCCTCGGCCCGAGTCTGGCCCATATACTTCCACATCTGGGCAGATTCTGCTTGTTATCCTCCAGTATTGACTGTCAGCTGCAAGATCTTCTGTATGTGCACCAGAATTAGTCCAGATGTGGGAGTAGCATCTGGCAGTCATTCTGTCTGAGTGGAAACTGGTCCAGAAGAAACACCAGCTTAAAAGAGGGACAGGTGACTCAGGGAAGCAAAGACTGGACTAATTAAAGCTTGTTCGTCTGTCATCTGCGGAAACTTGTGGATAAAGTGCATGAAGTTTAGAGGAGACAAAAACATGGACGACCTTTTCTCCAGATCAGAAAATGTTTACACTCACACATGAAAAAAAAAAAACTGCATGGCTTTAGTGAACTGAGAATCAAATCACAGCTCAAAGTCAAAAACAGAAAGATAATTAACTTGTGGTTCAACACTTTTAGACACTGTACCCTCTGAACCAGACTTTGTTAATGATACAGGTGCTGGAACCAAGAAGGTGATCATGAGGATATCACTCAACTGTGGGAATATATAAAAGTCATATTGCATGTTGTGTATCATCCACATAGTAACTAAAGTCTATATTATATGTGGCTCAGACCGACATGATGAATCTGGGGATGATATAGTGAATAATAACGGACTCAGGATAGATCCCTGAGGAATCCCACAATAAGAGAGATGATACAAACCAATCTGTGACATCACTCTCTTTGATCCCAGTGTAAACATCCTAATTCAATCCACTGTGATTGAAACTGAGCGGGTCACAAAGGTGGAGGGGCAGGTTCATCATTTTACAGCTTCCTGTGCAGTCTTTCCTGTCTTTGCTTGAGACTCACCTCCACCTTTGACTGTGTCCCCGTCAGGCGGTGAAGCTCCCTCATGTCCACTACATCGAGGAGGACTCGTCCATCTTTGCTCAGAGCGCCCCCTGGAACCTGCAGAGGTTACTGCAGCCTCACGGCGGCGCGTCTGAAAATGGAACATACCGACCCCCCAGTGAGTCCGTCTCCACACCTGTCCGTCTCTCTCTCTCTCTCTCTCTCTCACACACACACACACACACACACACACACACACACACACATACACACACACACACACACACACACACACACCTGGAGTAATTAAAACCCAAATCCTCACGCGCTCTGTCGCCTGCAGATGATGGAGGGATGGCGGAGGTGTATCTGATGGATGGCAGCGTGCAGAGTTCTCACAGAGAGGTTGAAGGGCGAGTGCTCATCACAGACTTCAACAACATCCCAGAGGAGGACGGAGTCAGAGTTCATAGACAGGTCACACACACGCACATGCACACGCACACGCACACACACACACACACACACACACACACAGATGTTTCACTGCTGATCCTCCCTCCTCCACAGGCGAGTCAGTGTGACAGTCACGGCACACACATCGCCGGGGTGGTGAGCGGGTCGGACTCTGGTGTCGCTCGCGGTGCTGGTGTGAACCTGGTGCGTGTCCTCAACTGTCAAGGGAAAGGGACCGTATCCGGGGCTCTGGCAGGTAGGACCCCCCCCCCCCAGCAGCTCTTTGCATATAGGGATTTAAACAATCGCTCAGGTACGGAAGAGGATTAAGGTCACATGTGAAAAAAAAAATTCTAAAATTCTGACTTTAAAATCAGAGATTTCTGAGATTAATCTCAGTATAAAGTCAGAATTCTGACTCTATACTGAGATTTACGTCAGAATTTGGATTTTAAAGTCTGAAAAACAAATTCACGTGTAGCCCTGATCCTCTTCTGTACTGAGGAGTCACTTCACATGAAAAGCTGGTGTGGAAATGGAGCAGCTGTTGCATGTAAACCCCCCCCCCC
>NW_019525171.1:160729-164976 GCF_002814215.2 Seriola lalandi dorsalis | reverse complement strand
ATCGAGTATATCCAAGCAACTTTACAGTCCCGTCCGGTGGATGCAGTGGTCGTCCTGCTGCCTTTCATCGGTGGCTTCAGTCGGTCATTGAACGCAGCCTGCAGGAACATGGTGGCCAGCGGCGCCGTGGTCATCGCCGCCGCGGGGAATTACAGAGATGACGCGTGCCTCTACTCACCTGCGTCAGAGCCTGAGGTGAACCACTCTCCAAAGAACCCAGTTACACACCAGCCAACCTGCACACAACAACCTCGACCTTTAACTTTGTGTGTGTGTGTGTGTGTGTGTGTGTGCAGGTCATCACGGTGGGGGCCGTTAACGCAGCGGACCAGCTCATGTCGCAGGGGGCGGGCGGCACCAACTTCGGCCGCTGCGTCGATTTGTTCGCACCTGGAGACGACATCGTTAGTGCCAGCAGTGACTGCAACACCTGTTTCACCACCAGGAGTGGAACCTCTCAAGCTGCTGCTCATGCTGCAGGTACACACACACACACACACACACACACACACACACACACACACAGTAAAGACAAATCAAGCTTTTATATTTTGGTTTGTACCTGTGCAGGTGTGGCAGCAGTGATCCTGTCGTCCAATCAGAACACGTCACCGGTGCAGGTCCTGCAGAAGATGCTGCATTACTCCATCAGCAACACAATCAACCTCTTCCCTCTGTCTGACACACATCGTCTCACCACTGCAAACCTGGTGGCAGCCATGCCTCCCGCCAACAGCACAACCAGTCAGTGACTCACACAAATACACACAGACATACACACAAATACACAAAAACACATAAAAATACACAAATCAACCAAAAATACACACACATGTACGAGTGCGTACTTATTTTAGTATGATGTGTCCAGATGTGGAACTTCTGTGCCGCTCCGTGTGGTCAGAGAGGTCAGGGGTCGCGAGCACCAACAGGGTCGTCAGTCGCTGTCGTCAGGGGGAGGAGATGATGGGCTGCAGCAGCTTCGCCCCTGATGGTGTCCATGTAGGAGAAACCATCGCTGTGAGTTTTCTTATCGTCTCTAAAACAGCTAAAGTCTGAAAACACTGACGGCTGATGAACCTGCGTCTCTGTGTCTCAGGTGAAAGGTGAGCGAATGGAGTGTGTCGCCAATAACCGTCCTGGGGGTGAAGGTGTGTACGCTGTGGCCCGTTGTTGTGTGATAGGCGGCCTGGTGTGCCAGGCCCATGCCAGTCCTGAGCCCGGGCGAGACGCTGAGTGTGTCGGCCCACGGACCCACCTGACCGGTGAGTCACATCTGGTGCAGTCTGAGTGACGCCAGAACATCTGTCTGGGCCCCGTTTAAAAGAATAGATCCACATTTTAGGAAAGAGGCTGATTCACATTCTTGTTGAGAGTTAGCGCGCTAATATCTGTATGCTCAATATGGAAATAGATCAAGGAGATGGTTAGCTCAGCCTAGCTTAGCAGGTTCACATTTAATAAGAGAAGAGTCTCATGTCATCCAGGCCCTGGTGCTGCGATGCTGAGTTGAGGTTGTAACTGAAGGACTGTGCAGTATATAAACTGCTCTTTAAACCAAGTACAAGCTCCATTTAGAACATTGCAGCTAATTATGTCAGTTACCATGGCAATCACCCAGAAAGGACAATTTACCCCCTGCCAGTACAAATACCAGTTACATGTATGGAATAAAGAGCAGGGTTTTCAGGTGATGTTACACTGACATGGTTCTTACTTTACATTATTCAGTGCCTCTGTGTGAGGAGGAGGAGGAGGAGGAGGAGGAGGAGGAGGAGGAGGAGCTCGTGCCTGAGAATCTCTGTTCTGGTCTGTTTATAAAGTTTTGTTGTTGTTTTTTAAACTCATGTAAACTCGGCGCTCGCTCCTCTCCAGGCTGCACGTCCCGGTCCCCTGCTGAGGTCTCGTCCAACTCCCGTCCTCATCTGGGTGATCGGAGGCGGTGTGTGGTGAAGGACGGGGTCACGTCACACGCCGTGTGCTGCCACGCTCCGTCTCTGGAGTGCCACCTGTTGGAGAAGGTGTCAGCTGATAAAGACCAGGTGAGTCACTGAACACCAGAGAAGTGACTGATGATCACATTCTCAGCTTTTCTTTTCTTTTTAAACTCATGGCTGCTGCCGCTCTCTCGCAGGTGGAGGTGTCCTGTCCCTCCGACTGGACTCTGACTGACTGTAACGCCGTCTCTCAGGGTTCTGCTCTCTTGGGGCCTGTTGCTAAGGGCAACAGTTGCCATGTCCGCAGTGCCACAGGAGCTGATGCGGTGGCAGGCATCGCCGTGTGCTGTCGCGTCAGACCAGCAGAGCAGCTCGCCACAGCTCCTCAGTGATCCGGTCTCACACTCTGACGTCAGCTTTGGTATCTCTCCGGCACAGGAGTGTTGGTGTCTTTCTGTGGTGTCCTGTAGGTCCCTGAACGCACCTCAACATCCATGTGTGACTGAAAGCCTGTCGTCTGTGAAGCTGCTGGTTTGTTCCAGTTGTAGGATTAGGTGAAAGTCAGCTCCAGTTTCATTAATGACTAATGTTGCCTCGTCTAGTAAAACTCATTTTCAAACCACAAACACTTTGTTAAATGTAACCAAATATTTTTGTATTTTTTCAGATCAAGATAAATAGAAAGAGCTTTCCTGAACAGATGTTTTTTCAAAATAATGTCCCAGTTGCATTGATCTGATTTTAGTGAATACATGAATTTAAGTGATTGCTATGAAAACTCAATCATTTATAAAACAGGTTATACTAGTTTTTAAGACTTGGGACAGTTATATATATATATATATATACACACACACACACCTACATACAGGGGTGGACAATAACAAAGTACATTTACTTAAGTATATTTTTCAAGCATCTGTACTGTACCTGAGAACTATTTTTTTCTTTTGGAAACTTCTTTTACTCGTCTACACTTAAAGACAAATATTGTACTTTTGACTTCACTACATTTCTATGAAGGACTCTTACTTTGAAGCAGAGCTTTCAGTCAATGAATGACTTTTATTTTGAAAAATGTGATAAACCACACAGTGTGTTCATCACAGGAAAACCAATCACAGCCGCCTCCTCCACCGTCAGCGTCCTAACGATGGCGACGTGAGATAAAGATGAGGCAGAAGATTCTTCAGCAGAGACCGTGATCTGATCTGAAGTCTGTGTTTGAAGCTTTACAAATAAAGAAAGATTCATGTAGTTTGAAATGTTTGCTGAGTTTACCACGACCACACTTCATCACTGACTGAAAAACAACAGTGGCTCCTTTTGTTGGTTCAGTTGTGTTTTTATGACAATTTCAATAAGCTTTGAAGCAAATCCTACAAGCTCTTTATTCTACAGGTTCTACAGTCAGTCAGTCAGTCAGTCAGTCGGTTCTGTAAATGTGGAACAATACAACAATGTGTTGACATGAAAATTTACTTTTGAATACTTCAGTATGTTTTTAAATCCAGTACTTCATTTGACTGATCAACTTTCTCTTGGAGTCAATACTTGAGCAGGAGGATCTGTACTGGGAATGAATCTGTAATGGAGCTGTGAACAGCTGACTTTAAGGTGAAACTTCCACTTCCTACTTGAATAAAACACATTTGTCTGTCCTGAGAACTGAACTGAGTTAATGTGACAATGGTAAAAAAAAAAAAAAATATATATAGTCTGCCATGACAACCAGGCACCAATGCTACGCTTCAACCCTGGTTGTTAATGATTCACAGGGATGGATGACTTCAGTGTGGTTATCTATGTGACGCTGCTGTGGCGCCCTGATGACTGCAGTTGAGTTTGACTGATATCGTTAAAGCTACATTGATATATCAGGTTGATGACATGAGGTGGAGCTCTGTGTCTTCTCTCAGTTCACTTCAGTCTGCAGGATGATATGGGATGAGGTACTGAAACCTTGGAGCAGTCAACATATAAAAGGTACAAATGAAAATGAGCGTGCACCGTTTATGTTTAAGGCGTTATGAAATAAAGCAGTGGATAATGTGACAGTCTGTAAACATACATAAAGACAATGTTTACAAAAGGTTGTGCATTCCAGTTTATTTTATATCAAATTTCCCCTTAATCAAACTCTGATGTACAAATTAAAACTGAGTTTTAACATGCATTACAGAATCCTGCGATGGCAGAAGTGAATTTTCAAAGTTGAATGACAGTAAAAACCCGTATAGATGCCAATCCCTACCCACGCACTTCCCCAGCCCTCCCTGCACCCCAGGATTAAAACAAAAGTGTTTTGAA
>NW_019525171.1:153647-160659 GCF_002814215.2 Seriola lalandi dorsalis | reverse complement strand
GGGGCAAACCTAGGGGAGACTCTCGGCTGAATGCGACTCGTATCGGCCATGTATCACTTGGCACAGACTGCATGCAGCTCCTTCAGACAGCACATAACCAGCCACAGAGGAAGGGGTGTGTTTGTGACAGGAAGTGCTCATGACCAAATTACACAGCAAACAACACAGGGGGGGGGGGGGGGGGGGGGGTTTCTTTCTCTGTCACACAGAAAAGACAGACTTCACCACCACTTACTGCCACACATGCAAACGTGCCAGAGAGCACGACGTGACATTCACATCTAGTGAGAGAGAGGGAAAATGGGAGTGGGGTGGTGGTGGTGGTGTGTGTGTGTGTGTGTGTGTGTGTGTGTGTGTGTGTGTGTGTGTGTGTGTGTGTGTGCATCTAGAAGGGCTAAAACAGTGTCTTCCCTCACCTCAGGCTCTGAGGACGCAGAGGAGCCTCAGTGGATCGATCACACGACGACTCCCGACAGAAAACCAGAAAAACCAAAACTTCATAGGTCCTCACACTGTAAACATTGACCTGTTAAAGCTGAGAGCTAATCTGCTAAGATCGTGTCGGCTCATGTCTTTAGATCATCTGAGTGAAAGTGTGGCTTCCTTAAAACTGTCGAGCATAAATCAGTATCTACAAAGTGTCTCCGCCCGAGTGCAGAGTGAAAAGAAGCAGCATTTTACCGTCATCAGAACTCTGTCCTGTCACCTACACACTGGTTTATTAGGCCGAAACTCACAGCCCCACCCCCACCCAACCACACACACACACACACAAACACACACACACACACACACACACACACACACACACAGAATCAACAACCAACAGTTACATTCCTACGAACCTTTGTCACAACACACAGAGGAAATCTTCCCTGTATTATTTTGGGTCTAATGGGGATGAAGAAGCCCTGTTGCACTCCTACAGCGAGACTATTTGGTGTCACGGTGAGGACGGGTGGAGGAGACGCTGACACGCCCCCTCAGAGATAGTGTCAGAGGAGGGACGGGGGAGGGGGAGAGTGAGAGGGAGAGGGAGAGAGAGAGGGAGGGAGGGAGAGGGAGAAAGAGAGAGAGACAGAGAGAGAGAGACAGAGAGAGATCGGGAGGTTAAGGCACTTAAAGTCTCCCGATGACAGGGGTGTGGAGGATGGATACGCAGGCGTTGTTTGAGTGAAACTAGAGCTACATTTGGGTTCAGCTCCTCTGTGTGTTTCCAAAGGAAGACAAAAGCAAAAAGGCAAAACAAAAATAAAACAAGAAAAAGAAAAAGAAACCTGATGAAGCAGAGGTAACAGTGAGGCGAGGAGGACCTGTTCCTGTGTTTCTGAGCGAAGTGAATGACTGACACAAGTTCTATCACTGTGTGTGAATCTTTGTATGAGTGTGTGTGTGTGTGTGTGTGTGTGTGTGTGTGTAACCTTGGCACCTAAAAATAAAACACGCTCCTGAGCTCCCCCTCAGTTGGCACTGATGGCCCACGGCTGATCTGTGCCCTTCCAGGTCAGCTCGTCTTGCATAAGGCTTGAGTCCCTAAACATCCTCTCCGATAATCAATTCATCCAGAGTCAAAGAAAAAGTGGCAAAGAGAATAAAACACGGCAATGAAAAGAATAAAATCCAGCACGCGGCTGCCTGTCAGCGAGGAGGAGGAGGAGGAGGAGGAGGAGGAGGAGCAGAGGGAGAGCGCTGACCATGGCACTGCTTGTTTCAGATTTGCTGAGGGCCTGGATCTGTCCTGTTTCTGGGACAGGGCCGGACCCGTACTGCGTCCCCATGGCCACACTGTGGTCACCAGGGGTCAAAGGTTAAGTCACAGGCAGAGTGGCTTGCTATCAGGGCCTCTGTGTTTTTGTTTTGTTTTTTCTCCATTTTTTTCAGTGGCACTGAAAACAGACGTTGTTAAAAGCAAAAAGAAGAGGAGGACATGAGCGTGAGGAGGCTCTAGAGGAACTGAGCAGCGCTGCTCTACGTCACAATAGCCTGGGCTGGACTATAAAGTGCATGCTGAACTCCACCCCCTCCTAAGTGCTCCTGTGTGGAGGTGTTCCTGTACAAGTGCACGTGTGTGTGTGCGTGTCTGTAAGTTCCTCTAGAGCAGCTAACGTGACCTCTCGTGATTTTGCACGGCTGTGAAGAAGAGCACAGGAGACTTTAAAATATTATCTTACACTGGAAATTACATCTATGGAACAAATCTTTACAATATGAATATGTCTATGTAGATACATTGGCAAATATGAGCAGAAAATTGTTAAAACACAACCCAAACCCATCCTCCACCTTGCTGTCATTCTGAGTGAATGAATGAATAAAAGGATAAACTGAATCATCCGTGATTGAGGAAGGTTTTTCTTTTTTTTTTTTTTTGCACTTCCCACCGTGATCAACTCTGCTGCCCTTAATGATAATGCATCTCCATCATCGCCTTGGCTGCTCTGAAAGGAAGTGATTTATGATTTATTCATAGCTCCTTTGTTGCCGTAGCAACCGAGAGAATAAGTGTTCTGATTGGCTTGGTGTGGAGTCCAAAATGTCCCGACCAATCAGAGGCAAAGTGCAGCCCTTTTTCGCCCGGCTGCCCGGAGCTGTGCCGCCTCTCCTTCGGAGGGATCCTGCTGGTTGGAGGAGCTACGGGTCAACGTCTTCTAGATCGCTCTTCGAGTCGCCGAGCATCATGGGAGACTCTGACCCCTGGGAAACACACAAAAAGGGCCTCGTTCAAAATATGAGAACGGAGAAGTTTGCTCCTTTTTTCAGTGAGAAAAAGGAACAAAAGGTGACACATGTTCATGCCAGGCATTGACGGATTATCACTTCAACACAACACACTCATTATCTGCAGCATTCGCGCCGGTGCCAGAACAACTCTGACAGTCTTGTGTGGCGTGGGCATCGTGACAGGCGCAGCAGGAGTCAGAGAAGAATGGAGCAACGTGGGAGGTAACAAACTGCCTTTACAGCTCTTGACAGAAACCAGAGACATGTTCCATTTTTGTTCCATTCTTCTCCTTTTGGCTGCGTGGACCGAGCGCTGCTGTAACGCAGTGACTCATGGACGAAGCCCGCTCTGAGCGGTGCCGAGTGGCGAGCGGGGCTGTGTGTGAGGGTTACCTGTCGGAGGCTGCGGTCGGCGTTTTCATTTGCTGGGCTGCCGTCGGAGCCGTTACTGCTGCCGGACTGCTCCTTCTCGTTTAACAGCGCTGTGGCGTAGGCCAGGGTGTCCTGCAGAGCAGAGGAGTGTGTGTTTGACTACTGGTGTTGGTGAAAGTGGAGAGGGTCATATCATGCTGATTTACAATGTTATTATAGTAGTTGTGTGTGTGTGTGTGTGTGTGTCTGTGTGTGTGTGTGTGTGTCTGTGTGTGTCTGTGTGTGTCTGTGTGTGTCTGTGTGTGTGTGTTTGTGTGTGTGTACCTGTGCAGAGATAGTGCGCTGGAAGGTTTTGTTGGTGGACGTCTCATTGGAGACATTGCTCTGTGGAGTCCAGTAGTGTTCTGTCATCTGAGGGCAGACAGAGGGAACATGATCAGCATCACAGAGTCTGACGTGTTGTTGTCTGAGGCAGCGACTCACAACCAGGGAAGAAGAACTGTAGTTAGAAGGCGAGAGTTGGACTAAATAGCTGGATAAATGGCTGATGGTGTTCACTAGAAATAATGGACTGAAGGCAGCAGGACGAATAAAAACTTGGCCAAACAAAGATGTTCAAAATGGGCTGTTTGTAAGTTTCCTCTGCCGCTGAACGTGGTTTCCTCCCGTGAGCACGTGATGGTAATTGTTACGTTTACTTTACATGTCAAGACGAGAAGAGAAGACGGGCGGGGGCTAGCTGTTAGCATGCTAACTTTCAGTAGAAGAAAAGACGTGATAGAGGGAAGAGTTCACATTGGTGTTTGTTTCCACATCTGGAGACAGCTGTTGGTGAGTAAAGGAATTAAGTTTGATGCTGAACTCGCAACGTTTCGTCTAGAGTGGTAAGTAAAACGCTGCTAATGCTAATGTTAGCTATGTAGCAATAGCAAAACTTACAAATAGCTCCTTTAATTGTATGAAAAAATATTGTAACAATAAAAACTTAAGTGTTAAAATTGGTTGAAATGAGTAGAGTCAATGAAAGTGGACCGAAGGACTGAAGATGTTCCATTAAAAAGGTTGAAACTGTGAATCTCCGGTTACACCCTGTCAGCTGTCTACTGCCCTCTGACATTAACAGTCAGTGTTTTAGCAGCTTGCCTTTTTCTGTAGCCACTGCACTGCCCAGCTCCAGTGACCGGACAGGTCCTTGAAGTAATCCTTGGCTGGAGGACACCTGGTGGGAAAATGAAAAGGAGCCTCAGAATTATGTTGCCCAGTTAATCTGTCAAAGAGAGGAGAGCTCTCATTCCCCTCCAGCCCTGACCTCTGACCCTCACGTCTACTCACTTCTGGGCTAATGTAACCAGGAACTTCACACACTGGTAACAGCGCCTGCTGTCCATGTTGTTGCTCTGGTGCATCAAGGCTGTAAGAGAGGAGGGGGGAGAGAGAGAGAGAGGTAGGGAGAGGGAGAGGGAGAGGGAGAGAGAGACAGAGACAGAGAGAGAGAGAGAGAGAGAGAGAGAGAGAGAGAGAGAGAGAGAGAGAGAGAGAGAGAGAGAGAGAGGGGTTTTATATTTTCATCCATTTAAATCTTTTTAATACACAAAAACGGATGAAGTTGCCAAGCGACGTGGCCGTGGACCAACAATGTTAATAGGAAAAACATTACAGTGCAGATGACTGTAACGTACAAGATGGTTTTCTCTGTGCTGCAGTTCACAGCTGTGCCAGCTGTGGGCATTAGATTAACAACAACAACAAAGACCTACCTAACAAGCCTTTCTCTGACTCAAAAGCAAACTTCAGTCTCTGGGTCTGCAGGGGATCTTCCACTACCTGAGGCAAAGAGTTCACTGAGGTTAGCAACAACCATCATACGATGACACGGTTATGAAGAGATCAACAGGTGAAAGGTCACTCACTAGTATCTCCTGCAGCAACTGAAAGATGTTCTTCAGCTCATGAGGCGGCGCCGTCTCCAGCTGGGTCTGTAAGACACGAGGACCCACGGGGTTTTAAGACATCATCATTTACTAACTGTCTGTCGGCTCTGGCAGCTGCTTCTCTGAGGCTCGCAGAGCTTTTTCTTTTTACCTTGAGTAGGTGCAGCAAACCCAGGGAGAAGGGCTCATTACAGTACGAGCAGTAGGTCACCATCTCTATCAGCAGAGCCAGCGGGCCCGACAACTCACGCATGGCGAACATCACCTGGTGGGAAGAATACCAGATCAGACTCGGAGCCTTTTGAACGTTTGTCTTGCGTTAACGGGATTTTAGTCCTGAAACAAGTTTAAAATCCTGTTTTGTTTGTGCGTTACCTCCAGAAGGTAAGGCTGTCCCTCTGGAGTGAAGAGCGAGGTCATGATATCCGTGTGGAGGGGGAGGAGGGGGGTGGAGGATGGGACGTTATTCACACGCAGCTTAAACCCTCCTGGAGCTACGAAGGACGACAAGGCGACAAATAAAGAGTCAGACAGTAGAAAAACATCAGTACCACTTCACAGTAAGACCAGCCTCATGAAGGATTTATAAAGGTTTATAATTAGGTTATTAATTCGGTTGTTAACACTTTGTAAGCCATAAATAAACAGTTATAAAGGCATTGATGCAGGTTCACTATTTGGCAAGCTCAAGTTAATGCTTACTACTCATTAATCTGACTAATGAGTTAAGGTGGTTAATTGTTAGTAACTGAAACATGTGATGAAGCAGCAGGTACAGAAGCTGATGATGGAGAAAACAAAGAAAGTAATTAATGAGACATGAGGCTTAATATGAAGAATGTGGGCTCACGATTTGACAAGCAGCAGGTCAATGTTGCCATTTTTTATTTTAACTCTAGTTATAAACCATTCATAAATGCTTTATAAGGGCGAATGGTACCAAAACAACAACGGACCGTGTGTGAGAAAAAGGCCTGATGTCAGTGTCTCACCTTGCGTCCGCTGAGGGCCGAGGTCAGAGTACAGAGTGATGAGGGCCAGAGTGCTGTGCAGGTGGAGGAACTCCCGAGCCTGAGCTGGACTCCACCGCCGGTTCTGGAAAAACACACCGTGCAAAGTTTAATTTAAAGAGCAAATAATGTGTCATTCTTGCATCTTAAATACAGAACACATTTTTAAAGAACAATTCAATTCAAAACTACATTTACACTTTAAGCATTTTCTGGTTTTTTATTGAAGCGACGTATAACGAGCACAAAGGTCAAGGAGTTAAAAAAGTTTTAAGGTTAAGAAGTTTATCATTGTGCACTGTACACTTTATATTACGCAGCTCTACCTGGTTGTTCTGCCTATTGGGTCCCAACAGGAAGATGAGCATCCGGCGATAAGCTGAGTGTTTTAACAACAACTGACAGGGACCGCAACCCTGAGAGAGCGAGCAGAAAGACAACACTTCAGTTCATGTTTGTACCGGAGAGAGAGAGAGAGAGAGAGAGAGAGAGAGACAGAGAGAGAGAGTGAGAGAGAGAGAGAGAGAGAGAGACAGACAGACAGAGAGACAGAGAGAGAGAGAGACAGAGAGAGAGAGTGAGAGAGACAGAGAGAGAGAGAGACAGAGAAAGACAGAGAGAGAGAGAGAGAGAGAGACAGAGACAGAGAGAGACAGAGAGAGAGAGAGACAGAGAGAGACAGAGACAGAGAGAGACAGAGAGAGAGAGACAGAGAGACAGAGAGAGAGAGACAGAGAGACAGAGAGAGACAGAGAGAGACAGAGAAAGACAGAGAGAGACAGAGAAAGACAGAGAGAGACAGAGACAGACAGAGACAGAGAGACAGAGAGAGACAGAGAGAGACAGAGAGAGAGAGAGAGACAGAGAGAGACAGAGAGAGACAGAGACAGAGAGAGAGAGAGAGAGACAGAGAGAGAGAGAGAGAGAGAGAGAGAGAGAGAGAGAGAGACAGAGAGAGACAGGGAGAGAGAGAGAGAC
>NW_019525171.1:148979-151479 GCF_002814215.2 Seriola lalandi dorsalis | reverse complement strand
TGAGGGAGAAACGCTGGGAGCTGCCAAGTCTGTAGTATCACATTTCACTAGGACAGCTACAAAAATGCTGCAGTGACTACACCAGGCAAAAAATAAATATAAAAATCACCCTTACAAACACCCAGTTCAGACTGTGCTCCACTTTTCAGGAAGTGCATGAAGCTGAAGTGATTGTGCTCTGATGTTCCTGCAGCAGCAGTTTCAGTAATACACTCAGACTTCAGAGAAACCTTTTTAAGCTCAACTCCAGAAACCGCTGCTTTTATAATTGAATTCCTACATGACAAACAGCTTACTCACACGTCACGTCTCACTCATACGATCACAGATCATATCAAGACAGAATCATTCTGCACCGACCTGGTGATCTCTCGACCCTCTGGTCCGACCAGGTACTGCACCATCCACTGACACGCCTCGCTGCTCTTCGACAGCAGCACCTCCACTGTGGCCATCCACTCCTCTGTGTCCACCCTGCAGGAGAGACAGGTGCAGTGCAGATATAACCCTGCTGCCTCACACACAGAGAGACAGAGAGAGAGAGACAGAGAGAGAGAGAGAGAGAGAGAGAGAGAGAGAGATAGAGATAGAGATAGAGATAGAGATAGAGAGAGAGAGAGAGAGAGATAGAGATAGAGATAGAGATAGAGAGAGAGAGAGATAGAGATAGAGATAGAGATAGAGATAGAGAGAGAGAGAGAGAGAGAGAGAGAGTATTCGCAGACGTCGATGAACGCATGTGTGTACGTACCGGAGTTTCTTTTTGGTGTGCAGGTAGGTGTGGAACAGGAAGTGAACAGCCAGCTGGAGACTCTCTTTGGCCATAGGCTGGTAGTCTGGATGCTTCAGTTTTGTCTGTAACACAGTTTTTAAAAACAATCTCAAACCGATCACTGATAATCAAACCGTGTGATTTGTGTGCGATTTACAGCTGCCGTTGTTATAAAGTGTATTATTGCTGTTACACCGTGTGGAGTGTTAGTTTGCCTTTTATTACAAATCATGTTTGAATGATAGTCATGTACTCATGTGACAAGGGAAATGTAAACGGGAAAATATCAGATAGTTCAGATGGAAAAAGCCCCAAGATGAAGGGGCGGGGCTTAAAGCCTGATCCAGGTTTCTCAATCAGGAAGTAAAAGTAGATGAGCTTCAAAATCATGTTAAACTAAATATGAATCATAGCAAAGGATTTAAAACATGTCTGATTTTAGTTTCAGATAATTCAAGAAATACAATGATGTAAATATAAAAAGGAAATACTTGCTTCCTGAACCTGGAGATGAGCACTGATGACTCATTATTACACTATAAATCAAGCTTCATATCACTGTGCAGCTCTACTTTGTATTCAGACTCGATCAGACAGACAGACACGTACTGCGTTGACGGAGGCCAGAGAGAGGGTGAAGTTGAAGTAGTCGCTGTTGTAGACGTCTCTGTTCCTCATGAACTTCAGATTCTCGTCGCGCACCATCTGTAGACAAAGACACGAGGAGAGGTCACGTGATCTGAGCTGATCGTTCCTCCGTCACACGGCAGGACGGATGTTGAGGCGAAAAGGAGACAGACGTCACTTTACCTGATAGATGCTGGCCGGCATCTTCTCCACGAACAGGCCCTTCTTCTCTCCCTTGCGGACCAGACGGGTGAGGAGGGTGAGGCGGTCGTTGTTGGCCCTCGGGGGGCGAGGGGAGGATTGTGGGGAAACATCAGGAGAGGACGGTGCAGACCTGGGAAACATAAAAACAACACAGCTGTGTGATAACAGCTAGAGCAGCGTTTGGGCTGATGCATTTAACTGGTTCTACGTCCAACATTAAAGGGATAGTTCGGGTTGTTAGACGTGGGGTTGTGGTGGTCATGCGTAGATTCGGATCAGTGTCATACAGTGCGCTCTGTAGGTATTACTGTAGTGCCGAAGGAAAGTGCTGTTTTCACGGGAACATGAAGAGCTCACAATAACATACATGAAGCTTCATTTAAACAGATATTAGATTGTTTCGATGGGCGTCTTTTAAAAGCGTCTAAAAGAGGTTTTATTCTACTGACCCCTCTGCTCGTGTCTGTTTCCTGCTGCCTCTCTAAACTGATCTGAATCTACTGCAGCTAACACACCGACGGTGCACGACTACCTCACACCACTCTACGTCAAATAACTGTGGGTTTAAACTGGAGCTGTCAAAGTCAGAAAGGTGATGTACAGCCCACAGCTCCGTTACTCTGCTGACTGCTGCACACCGGTGTGGGAGAGATGGAGAGCGATCAATGATCAATGACCCACTGACGATGTTTACGAGGTGAATATTGTTCACGGTGGAGAAGAGACTCACAGTGTCAGGTCCTCAGCTTCCTGCCTCATGATGCTGACTCTGCTCTTCTTGGGCAGGACGGGAGAGTTCTGGTCGCTGATCTTCTGATAGAACAACATGTAGGCGTTCCAGTATCTCCTCCGCACGTCAGGGTACGGGTTGGCTGCACACACACACACACACACACA
>NW_019525171.1:133757-148415 GCF_002814215.2 Seriola lalandi dorsalis | reverse complement strand
TCCCTACATACATGTCTAATATAAAGTATAACTGACTTGGGAATGCGTCTAATTTCCCGAGAACAAACTCTCTCTGTTGTGAAGCGGGGGACAGCAGCGAGCCAGTGAGCGAGAGCTGGGTGCCAGATATTAGCTCCTGTGGCCTCTTTACATTCCACTCCTCCGCTGAGCATTCAGGCCTCCCAGAGCCAGACATCTGGAGACACTTACACTCTAAAACCAGGAGCCCACACAAAGTCTGATGCTGCGCTAATGTGTCCCAAGGAAGCCCCCAAAAGCCTGGAAAACTATAGCAACAGATTAATGTGTTCCACTAATCACTGGTAATGTGCTTCTTACGTAAAGCGGGAGCTGGAAAATACAGTCTGTGGAGCGGCTCCATCGAGCACATGACATTAGTTCTTTAAATAAGGAACGTCTGACCACAGCGTCTCTTACCGGCGATCTTTAATAAAGGAGTAGTAGTGTCCGGCGTGTGCCTGACCGCTGTGGACAACGACTCCCACGAGTTCGTAGTTCTCAGAAATCGTGACTTTCTTCCTGGGCGAACCTCCTGACATCCCGTCGCCCCGCCCCTCGCCGCCCTCTCCGCTGCAGTCCTGTCGAGCCATCCCAGAGACGGTGTAGGGCTCCATGTTCAGCACCCAGGGGAACTGTGCACCAACAACAAATCATACAGACTCCTGTTTCAGAAATGCATTTCAGTAAACAGAAGTATGCGATCGTGGGATTAGAAATACTTTGTACCCGAATCTGTTCGTCGTATTTGATGGAGCGTCCGCTTTCCCAGTCGAAGCCGAAGCGCATGAGGTGGATACAGAGAACACTGGGCAGGGATTTGATGCATGTCCTCTTCACTGTGGTTCTCTGTGCAGAAACACACTCGTTAAACACACCTGGTGTCAGTGTGGCAGGTTAAACACAACAAATCTATCAGAGCGGGACACGCACCTTCTCCTTGCATTTCTCACAGTAGTAGGCGTTGCTTCCCTCCAGCACCTCCCCTCTGACAAACTGGTCTAATGAGATCTCTAAACTCTGACAGGAAGTCACTCCGAGGTTCAACGCCATGAACGTTTCTTCACGCTCGTACCTGTGTGACGGGAGGTCAGAGGTCAAAGATCATGTGTGATGTGGCTCATGATGAAACATTAAGCGTGGAGAAAATAAAGGTTCCTGCTGACCTGTGAGGACAGTCCTTACAAATCTTCTGGTCGGAGAAGATTCCCTGAAATGTGTTTTTGAAGATCTGCTCTCGGCCCATTTTCTGGTGGAGAGAATTTTTGTCAAGAGTCAAATCACTGAAAACAATCTTCTAATAAACAACTAATGCGTTTTTGAGTTGTTGTGTTTCCTGTGAATTCTACCTTGAGATGTTCGTCAAGCTGGTCCACCAGACTGGTGAAGAACTCATAGGCGTCCTGCTGTTCTCGCACATACAGCTCCTTGTTCCACATCTTGAAGATCTGCAACAGAATAAAAAACAAATTTACAAGAAAATGACGGATTTCTTTGATGTTAAAGGTCCCATATAGTATAAAGGTAAATGTCCAGGTGTTGAAGCCTGAGAGAGGAGATGTAAAACTACACTCAGATGGTTTTTGGTTCTTAAAACCACAAATATAAATCTTCTTATGGATCAACACTTTATGAATATGCTGAGAAAACAGACAAAATAACAAACTGAATCATCCACGTTCTGCATATAACGGGGCAATTTCTCTGTTCACCATGTAAATCAGTTCTTATTTAGCATCGTAATGACACTCGGTGTGAAAGATCAGGGCACACTGCTGACCTCCACAAAAACTCAACGGTCCGTTACCTTCCAGAAGTTCTCAGGTATGTAGTACTGCAGCTTGCTCTCCATCAGATGTCCAAACAAAGACTGGACCTGGTAGAAGACACTCTCCTCTGGCTGGTCTGTGTCGTCCTCAATGGACAGGAAAGCCTTAAACCAAACAAACACACTCACTGATATTAGATTCACTGTGCGAAACTGGGTCTGGACTGAAAGAGCAGATGCTCTCTGGTGAATACAGAAGACAAACAGCACAGGAAACGTGAGCACCTCCGGCAGGCCTGGCTGCATGTAGAGCTGCTGGAAGACGGCGTTCATGTAACAAGTGGCTCCTCCGTTCTTCAGTCCCACAAAACCTGAGACTGATCGGCTCTCCACCGGGGGCAGATACTGACAGAGAGACAGGAGCTAGTGTCACATCTAAGATATTATTACACAACAAATATTAGAGTCAGAAACGTATTTCAATCCGTGTCTCACATCAAACTCCTTGCAGAGGGAAGGATCAGACTGGTGGTGCATGGACAGTAACTCTTTGGTGATGAGTCGGAGGTTTGACAGAGAGCTGTCTGCCAGCATCACTAGCACCTCGTAGGCTGCCAGTCTGCTGCTGGCTGTGCTGCACCTGAACACACACACACACACACACACACACACACACACACACACACACACACAGACACAGACACAGACAGACACAGACAGACACAGACACACACACACACACAAACACAGAAACACAGAAACACAGACACAAACACACACACACACAAACACACACAGACACACACAATGAAAGATTATGGCGATGGTTTGAAGTGATTTCTCCATAAAATAACATTTTGTAATTACTCACAATCTTTTCACTGATTAAAAACCTGAAGAAACTAAACTAACTAAACTAAAGTTCGTGGAGAGGATGAACGTGACGTACTTGGGATGGAAGTCGTGGCTGGGAGCTGAGGGAGGTGTTGGGTTGGAGCTGTTGATGATGATGCGTGAGGCTCGAAACAGGAAGTCATCCAACAGCTGCTGAATCAGAGACGCCCCTGGAAGAGAGAAGAGTTACACATGGTCACATTATATACAACATGTGTTTAATGTATTCAATTCAAACTTTATTGTCATGGGGATGGGAGACAGTGACATCAAACATCACTAAATACTGTAGGAAAAGACACAAGACACAAATAACAATAATACAACAAGAGCATGAAACATACATGTTGACAAGAGTGAGTAAAAATGAAGTGTGTGCTGATAATCTGCATGTGTGTTTGTGTGCATGTGTGTTTTTGTGCGCTCACCTAGATGCTCCTTCTCGCTGCCACAGAGCGAGAGCAGGGTCTTGATGAGTCGGAGGTGTCCGGCCAGGAGGATGTTGTCCGCCTCGCTGGTCTCCATCTCTGAGCTCCAGCTGGGCTCAAAGTTGTCGAGCCAAGAGATCTCGTCCTCCAGCATGGTGGCTGAACTCACTTTCAACACCTCCATCTCTGACGCTGGAGCAGGCCAGGCGGGTGGAGAGAGGGAGGGAGAATACACAGTGGATGTCATCCCTGTATTATAACAATAACTTTATATCTGGGTTTTGATAGAGGCGACTGATTGGAAATTGATTGGCTTACTGGTGAGGTCATCGAGAAGCTGACATCTAAGGTCGAAGTACTCGGTGCACTGGGACAGCAACCTGAGGAGAAAAAGCTCCATCAGCAACAGAGCTCTGTAGAAGTTTGAGTTTATCTGGTGTTTGCTGCTTGAATACCTCTGGTTGACTCCTCTCATGACGGACGTGGGACTCCACAGTGGCAGCTGCGCAGTGAGAATGACCGTGATGAGGAACAGGTTGGGTTTCTGGACTTCGGGGAAGGCTGAGGTGTCGGACTGGCTGAGAGTGTACAGCTGATCACAAGCCACACGACGGATCTGACGGAGAAGTGACAGAGAAATCATGTTTGAGCACACGCTGCAATATTACACAGTTTTCACACCAAAATGAGTGAATATAAGAACGTTTTTTAAATTCAATCGCCTCCTTTTACACTGCGAGGACACTCTGCCACCATCACACACAAAGATGCAGAAAACAGTGAGCTGCTCGCCACGGTGTGTAAACTGGTAAAACGCATCGGAGACGTCTCTCGTCGTTGGTGCTTCTGTACGTGTCGGCGCCTCAGTGAGAGACGCTTTTCCGTTCAGTCCCTGAGCAGCGCCGTGCTGGACAGGTGACAGGTCTGTCTGCAGCGTCTGTGCTCTGAAAGACGTGTGTTCAACCAGGTGTTGTGTTTACATCACTGCTGCTCAGAGGCGGAGCCAATAAATACCAGCGTCTACTGCAGAGTCGCGTCCCTAGGACCTAAACGCCCAGGTCCCCGCCTTCGCCTGACCTGGGTGTGAGCGCTGATTGTACCCTGTTCCATTGCTGACAAATGCCTGATGTAAGCGCGTCTCTGTGGGTTTTTTGACCAGTGTAAAAGGAGCTTTAGCGATATACAGTATTTCTTCTGTGCAGTCTATTGAGCAAAGAAAAGGCTGTTGTTTACCTCTCCGCTGGGAGATCCCAGAAGAATATCGATGATGAAATCATTGACGGAGGGAAGGTTATAAAAAGAACCTGGAGAGAGAAACCAAGCAGAGAAGTCATTGCAGATATCTGACAAACAACCTGTATGCTAAAGAAAATGCACATACTACATACAGGAGTGATGGCGATGATATAGTTATTATAAGAATAAAAACAAACAGTGCTGGAGTGAATCCTTGTCGTGTGTGAGTCTTACATAGCTGCTGACAGCGTAGCTGCAGGCAGGTCACCAGCAGCGACAGAGCCTCGCGGGCGATGATGGCGTCTTTGATGGAGACGCTTTGCTGTCTGACACATATCCCTGCGTGCAACGCCGTCGGCACGGTCTCGCCGTCACTGCTGGAGCTACAGTTACTTCCTGTAAACACACACACAGAACATTTGTTTTACTTTCACTTCTTTAGCTTTTGTCCGTAGCACCGGACATTCTGCGGCCATGAGCTGCTCTCTCAGGAATGAAGTCGTACGGGATGACTGTCACATCCTCTGGATTGTAAACATGCGGCTGACGTCACAAGTTCTCTGTTTATCTGTTTGTAGGAACGTTGAGGAGCGTGTGAAGAGCACAACAGGTGTGTGTTTCCTGTCTCACCTGTACTGCTGACTCTGGTGCGGACTCCCTGCGGCAGAAGTGAACTGTGGGTCTCTCTGATTGGCTGTGGGCTGCCAACCAGATCCAATCGGCCTGCAGCGGCCGCCCAGGTCAGACGCATGAAACACGCCACTGTGGAGGTGAAGTCACCCACCTCCATGGTCTATACAAGAGAGAACAAACACTGCCCTTTGAAAATATTCTACTCTCCCAAGATCAATGTGGTTGCGGACTTGAGAGAGGCGTTACCATGGAAACGACTTGACACTGAAAGTCACAGTGTGTTTCTGTGTTAGTCTGGTACCTGAATAGCGACACGAGCAGCAGGTATGATCTCCTCCACTCTGATGGACGAGCGCTCGGACAAAGACATCTGTCTGTAGGAAGACTTCTCCGGGGTTCCGCACAGAGACAGCTGACGCCCGGTCCGTCCCGCGTTACGGAACGGACGGGACGACAGCGCCTCGCCGTCTCTGATGACATCATCATCCAGTGCAGCGGGCATGCTCTGACCAACCAAGAGGAACCTGCAAAAACAGGTAATTGAGTATGGAAGTCTAACTTGGTGCATGGCCCAGAATATCTACTGTAGTCTAGAATATCTACTCTACTAGTGTGTGTGTGTGTGTGTGTGTGTGTGTGTGTGTGTGTGTGAGAGAGAGAGAGAGGGGTTCTGCACCTGGCCAGCTGAAGGCAGATGGAGTAGACTCCTTGTCTGGTCTCGTAGTCCACCTCTGATGGGATGGAGTCTCTCTGCATCACATTCACAACCAGGCTGCAGAGAACACACAGACAAACTGAACTGTAACTGATCTGTCTATAAAAGCAGAAGCAAATCTGTGCTGGTGCAGCTTCTCCCACAGTGGAACAAAGCAAACACCCGACAGTGATGCAGTTTCTTTCAACAGGTGTGTTCTTTGTTACCTGAGACCGCCTGCTTTAAGGAAGTTCTCACAGAAGGACTTGCTGCTGGTTTTGGCCATCTCGTCATCAGACGTGGGCATGAGCTTTGAGCTCAACACCTAACACACACAGAGAGAGAGGTGAGAGAGAGGAGACATGAAAACAGGTGTTATACACTGAAGAATGATGTGCTGTGTTTAACTGGGGGGGTGGGAGGTGTATGTTCACTGGTGTGCATACCTCCAGGTTGTACAGCACTCTGAAGGTGGACATGCCCGGTGCCGAGGATCTGAACAGGGACTCCAAGATGGATGCGGCACTGGGCTGGTGCTGCTGCTTGGAGCCCATAGACGGAGAGCGAGAGCCGGACCCCTGGCCGAGGGTGAACAGCGTCTTCTACAGAGAAGAGAAGGATGAAGGGGGGAAACTCTCAAGGATAAAGGTGTCATGAAATAACAGCACCTGAACAGCTCACAACATCCTAACAGACAGTGTGACGCACCTGGTGGCTCCAGACGCTGGATTCTTTGGGAACAAAGTTGTCGAGAGCGTCCTGCACCTCTGGGTCTGTTGGGATCAGCAGCAGCAGCTTCCTCACACGAATGGTGATCCTGAGGGGAACAAACACACACAGCATGAACAAGCTGCCTGATGTCCTGCTGTAGTTACTGCGTCACATCAAGCTCATAAAATCAGCTAATTAACGCATGAATATTTCCGTCGACAGCTTGGTAGCATGAATCTTAATGAAGACAGCTATAGCATCAATCACTTCCCACCTGGATTCGTCGAGGTTAGCCAGCTGGTAAAGCATCTCAAACACATTACACACCAAGGCCATCACCACACCAGGCAGGGACTTCTCCTGGAGATGGAAAAACACGGGCACGGTGCATCAGAACCAACGCTAACACCCAAGTGTGTCCACAGTTCTTAAGTCACATCCAAGATGGTTACCTGCTCCAAGGCGTAGGCGGAGTTGAAGACGGCGGAGCTGGAGCTGCTAGAGGCGGAGGCTGAGGACTCGGAGCTGCCAGAAGGAGTCCCGGTGCCCGAGCTCTTCACAGTCAGGCTCTGCTCATCGCTGAAGCCGAGCTGGGACAGCAGCTTCTGGTCCCGGTTCATGGTCAACTAACAGACGGTGGAGGGGCGGTGGAGGGGCGGAGCGAGAGAAAAAGAAACAGGGAATAAGGTTGTTGAAGGGTGTGTTTCCCCTGCCACACAATAGAGTGCAGTGAGCCAACCCACCAACACAGGAGGAGGTGGCACCCTGCCTAGATTTCACTGTGCACTGATTTGTAGTTTGTGATGTGTTCTGGCTTCAGGGGAAACACATTGATGGGAGAGGAGTAAAATACTTTGATGAGGGAATGACAGATTAAATAGAACATATGAAATAAAACAGTTAAGGTCCAGGTCACTTACGGAGTCATGAACACTTACCACACTATCATTGGCAAAGATCTGGACATTGTCCACCGGACAGCTCAAGTGCTCAGATATCTTCCACCGGATACTTCCTATTGTTTCATTACTGTGGGTCTGCAGGACACACACACACACACATACACATTACTCCATATGTAGCTGTGACTCTACACAACAAATGTGTTACAGGGTTCTCAGAAAAGTCTTTAAATACCTCTAAGGTGAAAGTGTCTTTGGTTGACTCGTAGGTGATATGAAGAGTGACAGGGTGTCCGTTGTACGAGGCCCCGTGAGGTAGAATAGTGCGAGGAACTGAGTACATGTCCTGCAGAGAAACACAGAAACATTCATTACAAACGATGAAGATATTCGCACATTCAGTGTGTTGAAAAGAACGATATCACACACACACACACACACACACACACTGCTCTTGCTCGGCATCACAGTTTATTGATCATCGTGATAGGGTTGCGATGGGTGGAGCATTATCGATTTAAGATCACGGTTAGGTGATTTAAGATTAGGAGCAAGAGCGGTGTGAAGGATATTGTTCTTTTCAAGACTCGAGTTACAAACACGTAAAAATCTTGATGTTGTAGCAGATGTGAAGCGTCACGTGGAGGAAATAATTAATTACTTGAAGCACAACTGAATCTGTCTGACGGTTAATGTCCTTGTTTTCTCAAACAAACTCCCTGTCAAATCAACAGAGGGTGAAGACTGCATGTCCTACCTCTATAGTGATGACGTAGCGTTCAGCCAATAGCAGCAGTCTTTCGATTATTACCAGCTTAGTGGATCTGGAGATGAACAGAACAAGAAGATGAGCTTCAATAGGACTTTAAAAAAAACTGGACGTATCCACAAAAGAACTGACTCAACACAGACACGTTTCAATAGATTTAAGAACTATGTTCTTACCCAAACCCCCCTCTGTACCTGGATGGTGATTGTACAGATGTGGCCACAGTTGGCATGGCGGTGGCCGTCAGCATCTTGGTTGCCCTAGTAACAGCATGTGTCAAAGTAGGACCTCCCAGGGCAGAACTCGCTGCCTGGAAGGAGCAGGAACAGGCATGTGCTATCAGGCGCTGATTACTGTGAAACAGCACAATCACTTGAGGCGAGTAAGATATTCGATAACTCACCTCCAGTCTCTTGTAACAATCAGCAATGAACTTCTTGTGTAAAGACACAGAATCCTGCAGTGGATCAAATGTTAATGTTATATTTGGTTTCAGAACACAGTGATTCACTCATACGTTCACACTGGAAAGGTTCAGTTAAATGTTGCTTTTGTTCTTTTCCTGTATTCAAACTTCACAAAACACTCCAGGCTCTTTATCAAACAAGCTGCCACTTTTTACTGGTTTTAAACAAGATGGCAGCATCTTCATCTTCAACGCTGTCCTCACACACATACACTGACCTTCTTCATCTTGGGATTGAGGTTGGTGTAGCTGTATGTGATAATGAGTTGGATTGCTTCATTGGCTATTTCTTCATCAGGAGTTTCCATGGCGATGCGCCAGATAAAATCCATCCCTGCCAGGTCAAGGCGCTCCACACACTAAAATGAGACAATATGATTGTATACAAAACTGTACATATACAGTATATATATACATATATTCATAAAGTGTCATTGACAAAAACATTAACTGTACACATAACACCGGGAACATATTGGCTGTGTTGCATGTGCGTGGTCGCTGCGTCGCTGCTACTACCAGCTCTATCTCTCTACATAGAGTTTGCAGGTTACTTGAATATTGGATTTCTTTTCAATATAAATTAATTTCTGATTTATTTTTGACAGAAAATGTCACTAAAATGTCTCTGTCTCCACATGTAGCTGCTAAAATATATCTATATTTTTTCCATGTCTGTACCATATTCAGATTCAATCTACACATTGAATCTATAGTGGAAGGTGTCAGTTTTATGTTGCTGTGAGCCACGTGAGTCACGCATGAAAAATAGGCGAGAATACAAATCTCTAGATCACGTGATCAGGTGTGACACAATGAAAACCAGGACACTGCGTAGGCGACATGCACACGCCACGCAGCCAATGTGTCCCTGGCCTGAGTTAAAAAAAAAACAACATGTAGATAAACATGCATCAGGACTGACCAGCTGAGTTCCTTGGCGTTTCAGGCGATGATCACATAGATTAACGTTCTCAAAGAAGGTCTTAAACAGATTAAAACCTGCGAGACACATAAAACATAAGCATCACATACTTGTATATAAACAGGCCGTTGGACAATAGTGTATCTGCAGAGTCTCTCACCGTTCATAGTGATCTCATACGGCTCAAGTTTTAAAATCTTCTCCTTGAAGAGCTGCTGCTGAACATCACTCTCGAGGTCATGCTGTCCTTTGGTGAACCACTCAAAACACATCTGCACACATCCAAACACGCCATGTTTAAGCTTCACTCAACTCAAGTGTGTGAACGTAGTATTCGGTTTGAACTGTGGGTTCTCCAGAGGAAAATCTGCCTATTCTCCTTTGGTTAACAAAGAGCAGTCGTCACAGTACTTTTAATTAGTTAGATAAAATGTTAACACGTACATTGAACTATCCAAAGTGCAACAGATTTAGATCTGTACAGAGTGTCTCCTCTGACCTCTCATCAAATGAATAATCATTTCTGAGACAACATCACAAACTAAGATCTAAAACTTTACATGCTTCTCTTCAATGTGTTTTTTGTTTTTGTGTCTGCCTTTTCTAAAAGAAGGAAGACAATCGAACAAAAGGTTTATGTTTCCTGACTTTCTGTCTCTGTTCCTCCAGCGCAGTCATCCAGAGACGACTGCTGGCAATGACAAACAAATGGGCAAGCACAAGGGTTGCGTTTACATGACTGTTTTCATACCTCACGGTCAAGTTCACAGACATCCGGCCCCGACACCAGGCACTCCCACAGTTCTTTGGCTCTGTTCCAGACCAGGTAGAGGCTGGCCTCTTGGAGGAAGAAGGCCAGGAAGCGCAGGTGGCTGTCCAGATACTAAACAAAGAGTCAGAGACCACACACTGTCATCATGCAACACTGTGCTGTTTGAGTTTGACTGCTGCCTCTGTGCTGTGGAAACCCAGCTCAGATAAAACTGCTCTATCGAATTTTAAACTGCATCATCAATCATTTGTATGAGCAGCAACACAGCTCCACTGAACAGTAAAGGTAATCAATAAAAAAACAAAACAAAAAAACAGACCTCCTGGTAGGTGTATCGTCCGTCCACCAGGGTCAAGGTCGAGAGTCCATTATTTCCGGCGGCGGTGACGGCGAGTCGATGGCAGCACACGAGGGATCCTGTGATCAGTTTGACGATCTCAAAGTTCTTCTTCAGGTCCTGGATGATGCTCTGTGGGGAGGCGGGGAAAGGTTACCATAGCAACACTCCACTGATCGCAGAACAGATCACTTGGATGAGGTGTGTGTGTGTGTGTTAGTGTGTGTGTGTGTGTGTGTTACCTTGTCCTGTTTTTGATATGTCTGCTTAATGAAAGAGCGGGTGATCTCGTGCAGCTGACGGAGAGCAGGAACGACCCAGACCGCCTGAGGACTGCTCTGCTGAGAGGCCTGTTGTGACACACACACACACACAAACACAAACACGAACACGCACGCGCACACACACACACACGAACCAGATAATGATATCCGCTAAGGCAGAACAAGCTGACAAGGACATGCTACAAAAACAGCGGTCTGTGATGGTCATTACTAATCAGATTTCATTACATGTCGATGGTTTGTCATCACAGACGCACCATTTTCGCAGTAAAAGCTTTATGAAAACATGAGAAAAAAAAGAAATCAGAGACAGGGATATATTTGCTCAAGTTTAAATCCAATATCAAATATGTACTTCCTTTGTAAAACTCTGGTTATCCCTGGCTCTGATTAGATTCCCCTTTGCTTAAATAGAGGCGCTAGCACTTCCACCAGAACTGACCCCTCTTCCAGCAGCTAAATCACTCATTTAATTCAGCCAGCTCTCACCCAGGACAAGATCAACACCACTGTGTAAATCATCAGTCAGTGCCAAAGCAGAAGATTAACATACACCTGGTTAAACTACCTCGTGTTAGAATCAAGTGGGAAATTATCAACCTGTGACCAATGAACCCCCTTTGTGGTGAAGCCCTCCTCCACGATTGGTTGGCAGGTGCGAAGCAGCAAGATTGGACACAGATCGGTCACTGGAATTATAAATTGTCTGGGTTTCTTCTCTTACTTTAGCCATAGAGTTAGCTTTCTTCTTGCCCCAAGTGCCAGAAAGAAATGAGCTTTGAGTGTCGCTGCCTTTACTGTCCTCCTGAGTGTGAGTCTAGAGACATACATTTCATTTGAGGTGGGACAGACCGTGAGGCTGAGGAGTATATTCAGTTCAGTATGTTTGGCCACAGACAAAAACACAGGCAGATTTCATGGCAGATATTTTGACAAAAGCACAGTGCAGCTAAAAACATTAATGACAGCTCTGTGGTATTTAGCCGCACCAGTCGGTCGTGACGGAGAGCTGCCGTGCACAATACCAGCTCACTGATACTGGCACTCCTTCATGCATGACTGGCTGATGTACAACAGACTATTCAGTTCTCTCCAAACTTTTAATTACCTCAACTATTACATTTCATGGATATTTTAATTGCAGAGCTTCCTTCAGTGTTGCTGCAGAACGACAGCTCAGTTCATCAGTCCTTGTTTTCCAATATGTAAATATATAGATAGACATTGACCTATATAAATAAATCAAGACTATCTGGTAACACGTCAACTCCTCCTATTTATCATTTATAAACAGTATATAAAGAATAAAGAAAGGGTTAATAAAATGAATCTATAAAAGTAAAAGGTTCTTCATTACAGAACTGACTTTAATCATCATATCTGTATTTTCTTGTATATTTCATTACAATTTGATCAATCCTATTTTTGTGCGAATGTGGAGGAATAATGGAAAATTAGTTTGAGCACGTCTTGAGAGCGTGAGAGGGGAGGGAGGGGTTAGTGTCAGAGCGTCTCGGGCCTGAGGGACTGAATCAGCCAAAAGAGGAAATTAAAACTTTCCCTTCTCTTTCAAAAAATAAAGAAATAAACAAAATACATAATTAACTCCTGACAGACAGTGGAGCCACAACCCCACTGCTGCTTTAAGGATGCTGGACTCAGCTGACAGAGGTAAACAAACTGAGGCTGGAGGTTAATATGCAGCACTGACAAGGACACGCTAACTTTAGACCAAAACTGTCACAGCAGGCAGAAAAATGTTGGGGCCCACTGAGCGCTTGTTTTAAACTTTTTGAGCAGCACCATGAACAGTCCCTGAGTTTCTATATGTCAACAAAAAATAAACAATACATATACTGAGCAATAGAATCAAAATTTATCCCAACCCCACAAATACATAAAAATAAACTGAGCGTCTGGTGCTTGTGTGTCTCACCTTCTTAATGTCCTCAATACATTTAATGATGTAACTGCGTTTCACCGTCTCCTTGACAGCATAGGCGTCGCTCAGGATCCCCAAGTGCTCCTCCAGCGCCTGCTGAACTAGACTGGTGGGCAGGGTGGGGAGATGAGCCAGCTCCCACAGCACCTCCAGCACCTGGACAGATTCAGACAAACAGAAGATGCTTCAGACTCAGACACGGTGAAACCTGACGTACGACTTTCCTTATCTGTTAATGAGAAAGCAACGCACCTTTCCAGTTGTAGTTTCAGAGCGAGCTTCTCTGCCGATCCTCCCGATCAGACTGAGCAGCTTCTGCCTCACACGGTCGCTCTCAACCTCCCAGCTCTACATCACATGTAAACACATTATTATTAAAGTGCACACACTCACTCTTACGAGCCACTTAGCACCGATTTACTGCTGTAAATTCTCTGTAGCACCGAACCTTCTGTATGAGCACGAAGAGGTGGCTGAGTTGATCAAAGCTGAACTTCACAGCAGCAGCAGCGATGATTGTATGAATGTTTTCTATCACAGTTGATGACTGGCCCGCCTGAAAGAGACAATACGTCCTTTCGTCACAGTAGAACAGACAAACCTGTTGGATGCGCTTCATGAAAACGTAAAAATGTAACAGGACTGTGGTGTGTTCGCTGGTGTTCACCTGTATTCTCCAGATCTTAGAGAGCTCGTCCAGGGACAGTTTACTCCCCAGCAGCTCGATGATTCCCTTAATCCTCTCACAGTACTGAGCTTGATCGATGTTGCCTGGTACAGAGACACGTTTAATGCACTTCTCTTCTTATTCTAATAAACGTATATATGTGATTCATCCTGATGCACTTCACTCTGTGTATTTTCTTACCCTCCAGTGCTATTGACAGGACTGAATTCTCCACAAGCCAGTCCAGAAGTTTATCTGTGTCAATGGCGTTTTTCACCGTCTTCGACACCGTGCTCTCCTCTATTAACTTTGTCACCTGAGACACAGATACATATATAAATATACAGATCAAAGAAACTGGTTGAAACACTGAGAGGGACAAAGAGAACTTGAGGGGTGAGAAGCTGTAAGAGCCGACCTCTTTGAGAGAGTTCATCTTGGTGGAGAAGTGGGGGGTTTTGAGCATACGCAGCAGCGTGTCCAGCCGCAGGTCGTCCACCACGGCGACCAGTTCTCTCTGGAACCTCATACACAGCAGCTTGATGGCCGACAGCAGGTCGGGGATGCTGACCAGACGCTGGGGTTACAAAGCAAACACAGAATGACTAAGTGATAACTTCACAGTCAACAAACACGAGTTCTTACAGATACAATCAAATAAAGAATGCAGAATTTCAACACTGAAACTGACCAAACAGCAACATGGACAAGATCCCTCACTGGCCTCCCACACAAAACATCTGTCAACAACTGTCTTTACAGGAATCAACAAACTTGGACACAAATATTTCTCCACTTTTCTCTATGAATCTAAGATGAAGTCTAACAGCAGGGTGCCAATAATGCGAAGCCTACCTTGTCTTTTAGATCCTTCTCCTCCAGGTTCTGCACATACGTGATCATCTTGTGGATGACTGGATCAAGCATGGGCTGAGGAGAAACATTGTGAAGCTTTGTTAAACCCTGTGGGGGAAAAGTTGGCAACTGCAGCAGCAGAACAATAAGAGGATACAGAGAATAAAAATAGAATATAAATCAGAAAGGAGCACAGGGGTCACGTGAACAAACACAACAGATCATTTCAACACAACATACACACTGAGAGACTGCACACATACAAATACAGTAGGAACTAAGGAGTGTGTGTGTGTGTGTGTGTGTGTGTGTGTGTGTGTGTGTGTGTGTGTGTGTGTGTGTGTGTGAGCTCACCTG
>NW_019525171.1:133149-133737 GCF_002814215.2 Seriola lalandi dorsalis | reverse complement strand
GCAACTGCAGCAGCAGAACAATAAGAGGATACAGAGAATAAAAATAGAATATAAATCAGAAAGGAGCGCAGGGGTCACGTGAACAAACACAACAGATCGTTTCAACACTGGAACAGGTTAGAGAGAACATACACACTGAGAGACTGCACACATACAAATACAGTGAGGAGTGTGTGTGTGTGTGTGTGTGTGTGTGTGTGTGTGTGTGTGTGTGTGTGAGCTCACCTGGACAAGGCTAGAGTTTAGGTATTCTGCACAAACTCCAAGAGGCTGGACCAGAGCTGATACACACTGCGCAGACAGATGGAGAGACACAGAATAACTCGGGCATGATGACAAAAACCAAAACGGAAACAAACTTATCGAAACCAGCTGTGATACGACTAACTATCATGAGAACTGTTCACCCCTCCGCTCTGTTTTTACGGCTGACAGCAGAATCTGTCTTTTGTGTCTTTTCTTATGGCTCGTTACAGAAAACACAGACAAGAAGAACAACACTCAGATTAAAGTGTTTACACCCGAGATCAGACTGTGTTAAAACTGATACTGTGTTTTCACTGTTGCATGTGAGCAAAGGGGGGGGGG
>NW_019525171.1:121367-133129 GCF_002814215.2 Seriola lalandi dorsalis | reverse complement strand
GGGGGGGGGGTGTAACCAGATGTGTGGGTGAGTTTTTCCAATACCAGAGCCCAGCTGTCGTTTGTCATTCAGTGCTAAATCACAGCAGCTTGCTGAGTAGTTCCCATGTTCCTCACTATCTTCCATGTCTGCTTCTGGGCTCCTTCACCTCCCTCCTTCATTAACTCAGAAAGCCCTCCCCTTGACTTGACTTCCTGCTCAAAGCAGACTAATGAACGAGTCACCCCTGGGAGTCGGTACAGTAAGGAAGCACTCCACCCATTATCTTTTTTTTTTCTTTCACTTTCACAGTCTCTCTCTCTCTCGCCCCTGTTCTTGGACAACGTTCGGGTATCTGACATCTTACACTCCGCTGAGCTCTCACCGCCACTGACGAGCGCAGCAGCGGTGTTGCAGCCAGTCCCTGCCTTATTAATATGCTAATGGTTAGAGGGAGCATATGTGTGTGTGTGCGTGTGCACACACACTGAATCAATGGCTATGTACTGCTGTGGTTCCGGCCAGGTTCCCAGTAGGAAGCATCAGTACAAGGATGCCTCAGAACACGTAACACAACAGAGCATTTCAACCATCACACAGCGGGAGGATGAGAGTGTGTTTGTGTGTAAGTCAGAATTAGTGAGAGGGGGGAAGAGAGAGACATTCAGCACCCTGCAGCTGAGAGCCGTGGGGGTAAACATGGTGACCTTTTGCCTGTATAGACTGTCTCCCAATCCAACACCAGGGTGGGAACTATTTCATCACCAGGCTGTTTGTAAAGAGGGCAGAAAGATAAAAGGTAAGGAAGATCAGTCTTACGGCAATCTCGATTTCCTCTGTGTTGAGCTTCGCCTGGATGGCAGTGAATCCTCCCAACTCTCCAAACTGAACAAGAAAAACACAAGGAAAGGAGACACGTCAGGCAAAACTGATACAGCTGTGACATACGTATATGGAGACGTCTGGGTGACAGCGTGTTACTCACCCGATTCACCAAATCAACCAGCCAACCATGAGGCTCCTGAAACAGACAATTATGTTTTCAGTCGTTTTATTCAGCAATGAATTTGAACAGCAAATTACTGAGACACACAAACACACACATACACACACACACTTGTTTCACTATCACTGTGGGGAACACTCATTGACATAATGAATCCCCTAAAACCACGTCTCAACCCTCAAAAAGACGTCTCTATCTGTGGAGACTTCACTTCCTGTCCCCACGGTGTTACTGTGCATCCAGGTTAAAGTCCCCACCAGGGTACAAAAACAAGCCCACTCACACACATGCACGCACTAAGTTTTCTGACAGCTGTTGTGCGTCAGTCACACATGTTCTGCTGAGCGCCTGTGGCTCAGTTACACAACACTGGGTTTGAAGAACTCGACTGTGAACAGTAAACAAAAGCTAATAAGGAAATGTGTGTATAAATACCAGCGCGGCTTTACATACTTGTGAAAATGCATCTGGACAAAGTGGCACACATACTCTAAAAACACTTCACAGTAGTAAAAGTAAAAGGAAGGGGGCGTCCCTCACCTTCTGATAGGTGTTGCTGGGAGAGACGGCGAACATGTTGGCCTCTTCTCCGAAAACTTCACCCCAGTTCCTCTGACAAGCCTTCATCCGATTCTTGAAATGGTACTCGTTATCAGGGTTGAAGGCCTGGACATGACAACAAAGATACAGAGCACAAAAACACGCTAGAGATACAGTTTGAAGACGCACGTAATGCCACATGTCTGATTTCCATGGGAGAGAGAAAAAAAACATCTAAAAGCTAAAAGTGGAGCAGTAACTTTTACACACTGACACACTGGAATTGAATCTTCACACCGCAGGCTTTTTACACTGAGTGGCAATAAATTAAATTTTAATAATGTTGTGAAGGTTAGTCTTGCTATTGGAAACAAAGTGAAGCTGATTCAGAGCTCATGAAGTATCGAGGAGCTTTAATGTCACCGACTATGATTTAATACAGAGCCGATGCACCGAGACAGCACATCTAATACGGTTTCTTTAATTGATCATCTGCCTTATAATCAACGACTTATTAAATCATTAACATTTGGCTACAATAATTAGGAGATTTGATAGATATTTGTTTCTCAGATCAACTGAGTTACTTACTTAAAGAAAACAAAAGTCGGTAGAAGGGGATTAAAAGACAGATAGACAGAGTGAGAGAGGACACACCATAGTCAGGACTCCCATCAGGTTTACAGGGACGGGGTCTTGCTTGACCCTCTCTGCAACCAGCTCCACCAGCAACATGAGCATGTTGTAGATCCCCTCGTGAATCTCTGTACCCCACTTGTGTACTGCACTGCTAGTCAGCAACTGTGGGCAGCGAGCAGACAAACAGACGGGAGGAGAGTCAGTGAAAATACATGTTAATCAATCAAGTGCTCCACAGTCACCTACAGCTCTGTTTTCTTTGTTGCTCACCTTTTTAAAGGCCTCCGGCATGCAGCGATCTATGAACCGCTTGCAGTTCTCATCAGCGTCAGCGAGACCTGATGTAGAGAGGGAGATGTTGGATTCACATATTTAACGCACATCTAAACTTGGAAAAAAATATGGCAGTGATGAAACAGATACAGATTGAGCCATGTAACACAAGTGTTCAAAATAACAACGTGAAAAACACCCGACGGTCCAAACAAAACCTGCCACCCACACGGTAACACAGATGGAGAGTATTTAGCTTAATGCAAACCTAAGGCACAAAGGTTTTTATCTCACACACACACACACACACACACACACACACACACACAATCTTACCATGCCTGGCTAGACAGGTGGACGCGATGAGGCACTTGCCCAGGGACTCCTCTCTCTTGTAAGGTATCGACCAGTGATCAGTAAAGACTCGACTCTCCAGCTCATACAGGTTGGTGGTGGGGAACTCCATGCTTCCCCCGGAGCAGTTCCCATTCTCATCGTTGCTCCTCTGCAACACAAAATTACAGTCTAATGCAGTGGCTGACTTTATTTCACACAGCTGGTCTCATTGTTTTATAATGACACTGCAACTGTCCTCTGTGCCATTCTGAGATAATCCAAACGGCCTCCGGCATTGATAAAGTCAGACAGGGTGATGCTTGATTCGTTTCCTCCCTCTGGGGGAAGAGTGATAGCCGT
The DNA here is from genome assembly GCF_002814215.2 of Seriola lalandi dorsalis. Lineage (NCBI taxonomy): Eukaryota > Metazoa > Chordata > Actinopteri > Carangiformes > Carangidae > Seriola > Seriola lalandi. Next base: position 129,996 of record NW_019525171.1, on the reverse strand, counting down.
CATTTGGAAACTGTGTCCTCTCCTCTACGATCTGCCCTTCATCTTTTTGTCCCTCTATCTTCTCTCAAGCAGCTTTCGAATCCAGACAGGTGCTTGTTTTCAAGTACTTTACTATGCAATTACATCAAAAAGGGCTGCAATGTGTGAAAGCCAAAGTCAAGTGTATTTAACACCCTGCCATATGACATGACGCTGACTTGTTGGCGTATGATACCACCAACTCCAATGACATTTTTCTCTGCTGTCATATCTGAACAGATTAAATTCCACTCACTCAAACTCAGCTTTTAAACCTTTTACATTTGTGACTCAAGATGTCAAGTTCAGGATCAGCATTCTGCCGCCACGAGAAAACAAAATGGCCAGTGGCAGTAACGTCTGTGAGTATGTGTGCTGAGAGCAACAGCAGACAAAGGATTTTTGAATTATTTACATCATAAATTTGCTCACATATTCATGAAGTCATCTGAATATTCATGATAAAACTACAGAACCTCCTTCTGAAATAGTGCTGCCCAGTGGAATGGCTCAGCACACGAAAGCACGTATTTGAAGTCAACTGAGGATTGTAATATAGCACTATAATTGTGCTATTTAAGAAGCATTATACTCTATGGAGGTTTGACCTGTTCTCTTGTATTAAAAAAAGGTATCTTTAACTATGACTGAGCCTTGGGATTCAGCTCTCACTACTTTATAAATCACCAAAACTATTACAATTCATTTGACCATTTCGCCTGCAGGCTGAGCGCAGAATAAATATTAATACAGCAAAGTGTAGTTAGGTCAAGTCTTACCATTTTGAATACATCTCCACATATTAGCATACATAATGGTCAGTGTGTTTAGTGCATGTTTTACTGCAGTGCATACTGATACAATATAAATTGATGGACTGGACACTAAGTAGAGGAGAAAAGGGGGGAGGGAAGAGGGAGAGGAAGCAACAGAGAAGCATCATATTTCATTCTTTCCCTTTCTAAGAAAATCAGAAATGACAGCTAGATGGATGAGAGAGAGAGAGAGAGAGAGAGAGAGAGAGAGAGAGAGAGAGAGAGAGAGATAGAGATAGAAACAGAGAGGGAGAGGGAGGGAGAGAGAGAGAGAGGGAGAGGGAGGGAGAGAGAGAGAGAGAGGGAGAGAGAGAGGGAGAGAGAGAGAGAGAGAGAGAGAGAGAGAGAGATAGAGATAGAAACAGAGAGGGAGAGGGAGGGAGAGAGAGAGAGAGAGAGATAGAGAGATAGAGAAGGAAAGTCTAATCTAACTCTCTAGATTCAAAGATTAACCAAGAAGAAACATTTGATTGCCGAGAGCTCACTTTTAGTTTTAATTTAACTTTAACAGAACCTTTCAAGAATCACCATCAAACACGCAGATAAGCTGCAAAAAATGTGTTTCAAGAACCAAAGCCTTCAGGGGAAAGGTTCAAATCTCAAAGGCACAGTACACACATGTGATGTTGCGCAGGACCATGAGGTAACTCAGCGCCACCCTGTTACTATGCACCCTGCAACCCCGCTGGAACCCCCTGCAAAAACTGCTATGTGTTTGTGTGTGTCAGGGAGACTACGGGGCTATATTTAGGAGCATAACATGAGGCCAAAGGCCTGTGACATGCCTCTTATGGCCAAATACACCAGACAGCGGTAGAGAAAAGAGGAAATAAAGCACTTTCATTCAAACTTATCCCACACATTGCATGTTTTATACTGTCATGTGAGAGTGACACTTGTTAATATGATTTCTGTAAATGTTTCAAAAATATGCATGAGAGGACAAAATCATTACACTTCACACTCAAACCTGCATAGGTTATTCAATAGATAGGCGGGTTTAAATGGAAAAACAGGTTCAAACCAAACTTCCTTAACATGAATATGCAGGAAAGATTATTTCTGCAGCTCTTAAACACACTTAATGGGCTGAGAGGAATTCTACCTGAGCTGAGTTAGTTTATAACAACACTATTATTAGCATATTATTGGTTTATTGGTTACACTAACCTGCGTATGTGTGCTATATTTTGACTTTCTACTGAAAATACCCACAGTTGTTTTTACTATACTAACTTAACGACCTGCATCAAGCTGTGACATGAGAATGAAAGAGAAGGGAGGTTTAAGGAAATGGCCAACAGGTATTGAGGCCAGGGTGGTTTATCTGTACCTGTTCTGCTGACCCACAAACACAGCAGCTCAAACAGCATCACCATCAAAGGGATGCAGCAAGTGGTTGAAAAGTCTGAATCAATAATCGTACAAATGAAACGACTTGAGACTCTCTAAGAAGTCACTGTTGACAGTACCTGCAAGATTTTATGAGATGTAGGAAAAGCAACAGGTTTGAGGTCAATTGCTGAAGGCTGTCAGTCAAAGCAATCTTCCCAGATCTTATCTACACAGGTATTTATGAGTGTCCAATGGAGTTCACTGTAACAACACCACATAAACACTTAACTAGGATGAAGTGATAGCAAATGACTGTCAAAGGACCGGTGACCGGCCTGGAGACATCAAATGCGAGTAATCAGTCAAAGAAAAAAGAAGCTGACATTTTGACAACCGAGAGTGAGGACAGAAGAATGAGCAAAATGCCCACGTATGTCAGAGAAATTGCGAAAGCCCTTCTCCGTCCGGTTGGAGAGGACTGCAATCTCGGCAGGCTATGAGCACGGTTGACGCTGTCAGCCAACCTGCTAGCTAACGTTAGCTAACCCATGCAAAGCAGGCTGAACAGATCCGTCCAACTGTTTGCGGGCTAGCTGATGGAAGCTGATTTACACTACCACAGTACACCCAGATACAAACCTACGATTGCAATCCTCCAGGGTCATGCCTCTGTGCTGCTCCACCTGGTCCAGTTATACTGGCGGGGTTCCACTCTCAACTTGCGCTAGCTAGCAGGCTACTAGCTAGCTAGGTTAGCTTGTAAGTTTAGAAATGCGATTTAGCCTCGTTATTTGAGTAGCTAAGCTCCATGTTAACAGACGATTCTCCAGCCACTATGAGCCAGTGTCATGCCTTGTTCGGTGCGATTTGGAGAGCATTTCACCCCCGGCTCTGACAGCTCACGTTGGGCTCGGTGCACATAGCGGTGAAGCTGCTAAGTTAAGCTAGTTAAATGGGCGAGCCCACTCTCTCTCTCACTAAGTTGCAATTAGCCATGTTCTCCTTCCTCGCTGCTCCAGTAGATGCTTGCTCTTACCTCGCTATCCACCACATCGTGGTATGCGGGCGGAGGATCAAACCCTCCAGTCCCAGTCCGCCCGCTGTTTTCCCCGTCTCCGCTCGAGCCCAAGCCGGGAGCAGGCCCACTCTCCATCGGCTCATATCCATAACCGAGTCCGGGGCTTTCGTTCGTTAGGAGCGCCACTGCCTCGTTGATGTCGTTCTTTGCCAGCCGGAGCGCTTTCCTTATCACGTCGGGGTCTGGGAAACCCATGCAGAGGAGCGTGGTTATGTGCTGCTCCTCTTCGGTCTCCATTTTTGGGGTGTCTCCTTCTCTCAGACTAATAGTAACGGGGTCTTCGGCACAGCCCTGTAGCTGTGCACGCCGCCATGTTTACAGTCCGCTGCTGCTAGCCTGTCACGATCTGGCTTCCCCCCTCAACAGCGCCGACACAGGTGTTATGGCGAGTTCTGCAGGCCAAGAACTGCATGCTCATTTCGGGAGCGCGCACAGCGAAAAGTCCCAGATGTGGTTATAATTTCTAAGGTTATTCACCGTTTAACGGCGGTGTTTCTATCCCTTTTTCATGATTAATAAATATGCATTGCACCCACTTTCCTCAGGAAGACAAAAAAAAAAAACTAAACTAAATCTCATTTATGTAATCTAAAATTTTGATTTTTTTTATCATGTCTAAACCTTTCATCTATTTTTCCCTGGTGGAAATTGGCTTCCCTAATGGTCAAGCCAGTGTAGAGTCTCATGGATATTTGGTAGCTATCTATTGTAGCTACAGTCCACCTCGTTATTTTAGATGAGGTGTTACGAATGGGGGTAATAGTGCCAATATTGCAATGAATTTGGTTGTACTATGTACTTTAAAATCATAATAGGAATGTTTTTTTTACATTTGAATATGTTATATTTATATTTTTTATTATTATTGTATTATTATATTTGTAAGTGTGGAAAGGAGCACTGCAACATAACAATTTCCCGCAAGACATTAATAAAGTGTTTCAGATTCTGATTAAACATTTAACTGGGGAATTGCATTGTAAGAGTACATAAAAAGTAAATGTCTACAGTTCTTCTGGTGGCATACCTCCACACCATAACCACATTTCAAACTTTTTTCTATACTTTTTTCTCCATTATTTGATTAGTTAACTGGACCTGTAGATATTGCCTAACGATATAGTGGCTTACCTGTAACATTTGTGAAAACTATGAAATATTTCTATTTTCAGTAATCGCTGATTGACAAATGCAATAAATGATTATATTATAATTTATATTATGTTTTTATTGCTTCCATGAAATAAGGTCTTTTTCCCTATTACAGAAAATATGGTCTTATTTTTGAATGTAGAATCAAACAACTAAGTTGTAAACCTGATAAATCTGTATCTTTCGGGCAAATATATGATTAGTATAGAAGAGTATAGATTCTGTCTGTCGTGTTTTTGTGTGTATTATCCATTGTAACAATTCATTTTTTCTTTGATTTATTATCTTATTACATTTTATTTTATTCTTTCGCAGTTCTTCATTTAGTATATAGTTGAGAACAATTCTACATTTTATTTCTGCTGGTGTTTTTGTTGTGATTATTTCATTTAATTTTCCACAACACTCTGTGCAGTAATTTGTATCGTAACATTACAGTGTTGTCAATAAAGTTTTTTTTTTTTTTACAACCACAACCAATCTCAGACAACATAAAGGGCGTGGCAATGCGCGCGAGTCGCGGTGGTGTGGTCTGTGGTGGCGGGTGAACATCACGTGAACACTCGGCTCATGTGACTCGGGGAGACTCAAACCAGGAACAAAATGGCTGCGACTGGAGACGACGCCAGTGCGATGGAGAGCATCTCCAGGGCGCCAGCGGCTCATGCGGCGGCCCCGATCCCGGCTCCGAGCTCCAGCAGCCGCACAGAAGTCCCGGAGGATGCAGAGGACAGCCCGGCGGCCGCTCCAAAGAAACCCCACACCAACAGTGAGACGCGTTTCCTTGCAGCTTCCGCAGCCTGCTAAAGCTAATGACACATACCAACCCATTTATTTTTTATTTTAAACTACAGTTACATTGCATGCCAGTTTACTTAATTTTTTATTTTTTCTTAAATTTGGCTTTGTAGTGTAACTTTTAGTGTTTTACCTGGACTGACAAGCGGTGCTCTGTGCTGTACCTGTCCTTCCCTCTGCTTGTGTTCAGGTGATGGAGGTGTGGAGACAGCAGAGGAGGCTGTGGAGCCTGCAGAGCCTGACATCAACGAGTTGTGCACTGATATGTTTGAAAAGATGGCCGTCTTCCTGCAAGGAGAACTCACAGGTCTTTATACTTGTAGAAACATCTACGGTGTAGGGGACTCATTTCTGATGCTTGTTTTCTCATCTTTGTTCTTTACCCTTCTTTCTGTCTGGTTCCTCTTTTCTCTCATGCAAATTCTCCCCATCTCCTTCACCTGTCAGCCACCTGCGAGGATTACCGCCTGCTGGAGAACATGAACAAGCTAACCAGCCTGAAGTACATGGAAATGAAAGACATCAGCATTAATATCAGCCGTAACCTGCAGGATCTGAACAACAAGTGTGAGTGAGATGATGCACTGTATCTGCACAAAAACTGTATATTTTTTTTGTATTTCTAATTAATATATTTTTACGACTGTGTTGTGGGGTGTGTTTTTGCTTTAGATGCCAGCCTACAGCCTTACTTGGACCAAATAAATCAGATTGAGGAGCAAGTGTCTTCACTTGAACAAGCTGCTTACAAACTGGACGCATACTCCAAGAAGCTGGGTAAGACATTAAATATACATAATTCAGCAGTGTTTGATATGTTCTGTCAAAGAATATAATTAGTGGGACTGATCCTTTTCATCACTGACTGCAGCAAGTCAATAAGTGTCTTTATTATAACTGTATTTGTGCAGTTCCACTGTTTGCTGAAGGTCTTGTGTTTCTGTTGCTGAGAGGAAACTCCCTGCATGACAGTGGAAACATAATGGTGTCACTCTTTATGTGCTGGCTATCTATTCCCGTATGTGAGGTCCAATCCAATAATAGTCCAGCCACATCCATCGGCTCATATTGCAAAGCATTATGAAGTCCACCAGCAGATGGTGCTGCGACGCCACGGATAGTTCTTCACGTTACAGCCTACAAAGGCAGCCGAACATTAACTGAACATGTTGCGTTTGGACCTCAGCCACAGAGTGATCGTGTCCCTGACTCTCCGCATCTTTACAGAGGCCAGATTCAAAAAACTGGAGAAGCGATGAGGAGGAAGAAGAGGCAGACTGAGAGTTACGGTGCCTTCTCGCCTTCTTTCACCCTGCCTTGCCTCAGTCGCTCCCTGCCAGCGGAGCCAGGAGCTGCGGGGCAGGATGTGAACTGAGACTGAAACAACAAACGGTCCGAGCCACATTGACACTTAGAATCGACCGAGGAGGAAGCAGCTGAAGGCACATGAATTAGTACTGCAGTGCTTGGCTTAGATTTAACTCCAGTATCACAGTTTTTTGGCGGCAGTCGTGCAGCCAAGTTCACGGTGTACAGCCGCGTTCTTTTTGCAGACACACTTTACGTTGAATAAATCTGCCTGATGACCTGCATATCCTAACTGAGGGGTGGAATCAGAGTACTAATCTAATACTAAACATTAAGACACACAGCAGCTACTTAAACCAGTGGAGTATATAATGACACTTTGGTCATGTATAGATCATTTACATGATGAAGCATGCTCATTGTTTTAATAATGACCCTGAGAGTTGATTTGTTAATAGTAGCCTAAAATCTACATTGGGAGATTGTATTATTCTCATTACAGATTTGTTTTCCTGGCTGGTTGTGAACAGCACCACAGTCTGTTAACGTTATTGAGAGTTTCTTATGTTAAAGGTTACTGTGTAGAGCACAGCTGAAAATCACACTAGCTTTGTACAGTGAGTTTTAAGTTTGTAATTTAAAAAGATGAATATTTGACATGGATGAACTATTGTATGATGTGTATTTTGAGATATTGACACTGAAAACTGGAGGCTTTTTAAATAAATGGTAATTTGCTCATCATTGTTAAGACTGTTTCCTTTTAAAATGAGCCGACCCCTGACAGCAGATGGCAGACCTGCACCGTGATAAAGACTTGAATGGATGTGTCGTTGATGTATTAAATATTGTACATCTCTGACCCACAGCTGAAGGAGGTTCGAGTTTCAGCCTTCCTAGAAGAAGACGAGCTCTGAGACAGATGAGACTCATTCATGACACTTAAAAGCAAAAGGTTAATGGGTGACTAGAGATGTGTGTGTGCTGCGCTCTGCCTCCTTTGTTTCCTCCTTTATATTGGCTGCTCCACAGCTCCTCTTGCCACGGGCAACAGATTATCTAAACTGATAGGACCTCTCTCCTGAGAGAGTGTGTGTGTGTGTGTTGGTTCATGCACATGCACGCCTGCGTGTGTGTTTGTGTAAAACCTAATCTAAAACAGGTCTCTGTCATTAGTCCAGTTGAGGCCCTGGCACAGAGGGAGCTCATTATTCATACTGTAACATTATTTACTGTTGCACTGTGATCCTTCCATCTCTCCCTTTCCCTGCCTTTTTCCAGGACCCTGGGGCATAAATTCAGCTCCCCTCCCAAAGGCTCTAAAATCAGGTCTATTAAATGATTCTGGGTTGTTTTCATAAAGCTAAATGTGAGTGCCAGGAGGCAGCCAAGCATGGAGGAGAAGGTAACATACTAATCATAGGTAAAGCTTTCTTATATTATTCAGTTCGGGGAGTATCGCAAAACTAGAGCATGCTGGAGCAATATAGCTTGGCTGTGGAAACTTATTATATTCTGTTCTGAATGTGTATTAGTGGTTTTCAGAACGGGGGGATGGAAAGTAAAGATGCAGGGATTTGTAGGTGTAACTCCACTGATTCATTTAATTGTGAAGCTGAAAAGAAATGAAGGAGACTTATGTAAAACTGGTCATTAAAGTTTTACAGCCTCTCCACTCCCCGTCTCCAATAATTCATATTTTCAAAAGAAAGGCTTGTTATTCTAAGGTGTGGCCTATGCAGAAAAGGAAGCAGCGAAACAAAAGAAATATACGTCAAAAATGACGTCCCAACTTGGGTTAATGCAGTCACGATTAGACGATATCCTATGTGAAAATGATCGTCATAGCAACAGCATTTCTTTATCTTCTTTTTCCATATATTTCCAGTTGAGACATAATAAGGAAAGTTGTTCCCATGTGTCCGTGTGGAGAGTTAAAGCTCCTCCAGTGTAAAGGTGTGTGTCCATGTGTAGTGTGATTATAGATCAGCTCTAGCTTCTATATTAATACTGTGAAAGTATCAAAGCCTCAGTCCACAGAGAAATGCACACAGCCTGTATTCAGAAACTGAGCCTTAAAACCAGCCGTCAGGACTTCTGGAACTTTGTGATGTCACAACAAAGC
>NW_019525171.1:100382-121324 GCF_002814215.2 Seriola lalandi dorsalis | reverse complement strand
AGAAGAGAAGCTCAGAGCCTCCTCTCTTCTGATTGGCTCACCGACCTGTTGTTACTAGAGCTGCAGAGAGAAGCCTGAGAGAGGAGATGTGAAACTACACTGAGATGGTTTTTATATCTTCTGATGGATCAACACTTCAAATAAAACACAGAAGAAGAAAATATGGAGCTTTAACCTGCTGTTTGGGATCACGTGTGTGTGTATGTATACCTTATCTATACAATGCGTCCTGTTTCACACAGGAACAAACCTGTTCCTTTGATGATAAAAACCTTTCAATATAGTCCATTGTAAGGGAAATGTCACTCAACTGGAATCTGTTGTCATGTATTTGTGTTAATTATTGTTTATGTGATAGTTAAATATCGCAGCGTTTATCAGTTTGGTCTTTGTAGTGTTTCTCAGTAATGTCCCATCATGTTTGACCGTACAGCTGAATGACAATGTCTCAACTGTCCTCACTGACCAACAAGCCATTTCTTTTAGCTCATTACGGTAATAACAAGAAAACAGTCTTTCCCTCCGGTCCTAAGAAAATATGTCTCTCTTTTCACTCCCCTTCTCTTTTCTGATTCCTATCCACAGCGTACATGCTGGTTCCCAGGGTTGAAATACACCACAAGCAGCAGGGGACGTGCAGACAATGAGTCCCCTGCAAATAAAAAATGATCTTGCAAACCTCAACCCCTTTCAAGCATGCACTACTGTACACACACACACACACACACACACACACACACACTACAGACAATGCATTAGAGATGTCTTTACATATGTCACATACAATGCCAGGTTAAATATCGGTTACATGGGGATGATTCTGATTGAATTACATACACTATGTCTTCCACTTATAGATGTAATCAACTTAAAATAGAGATTACGCAAAATGTACCACATAGGTCTAACTCAACAAAGGAATTATTCCAATTCTGATCTTTTGAAAAGATACGGCGTCGATTTGATTTGCTCTGACAGACCTCAGGAGATTCCCAGAATTGTGACTGAGAAACTATCAAACACATGTCCATCATCAGCTGCAGTAAAAGAGCTGTTTTCCCCATAGGTCCGAAGTGGAGACTGGGCCAGTTAACAATAACAAGGCAGCATGCCACACCACAGTGTTGTGTAACTGACAAGCAAGCACAAAGTTTGGGAAAATGTCGGCCGTGTTCATGAATGAGAGCGAACAAGGACACTCAAAAAGTCCTTTTCAAACCACATTTGTTCTGTGTTTCTCGGCCTTCCTCGAAGTTAGCATTTCACTTAATTTGGCAAAGTCAACAAATTTAGTAGAATTGTGAAATCACTCTTCATCCCTCTGTCTTTCGCTCACTTTCACACACACAGGCCGTGATGGGATAAACAGCCCCGCATAACTGCACTCCAAGTCGTTTAAATACCCTCCCATGCCCCTGTAAAGCAGGGACACTATAACGACAGCCAAACGGCCCCGGATAAATGGCAAAGAGGTTCATGTTTACATCTCTTTCAAAGCAGCCAACAGATCTGGGAGGTATTTCAGTGCAAATACAAGCCACATGTGAGATCTGAGGGACTGAGTCAAACTTCAAATACCTTCTACGAGCAGGGCACAAAAAGCCACATGAGGTCAACTTTTGGCACCACAATCATTCACTTCACTCTGCTTCTCACACCTCCATCATACCCTGTGCACATGTGAGGACGCAAGGACACGAACACAACCTGCATGTCACATCTGACCCCTATGAAACTCTAAGCCAAGAGCCGGCGTCTATCAGGTCTGTGGTTCTTGGAACACTTTGAGCAACGCTGGATGAGTGCAATCCATTTTGATTATAGCGAAACGTCCACACCGTCACTCCGTTATTACAAATGTAAAATGAGACCAGATGGGCTTGTGGCACAAAAACCGAAGGTGCAGCGCTATTTTGGATGTGAGACAGAGACCAGCCGGTCTCAGCAGGTAGGAGAGTCAGGGTGTCAGACTCTGGCTCCAGTCTCAGATCCAGCTCTGCTCCTGGGGTAGAAACAAGGACTGAGGATACTCTCCCTGCAGGAAATCATAACCAGTGACATCTGAGAACTGTCCTGTGCAATCCTGGTTAAAAAGTAATATTAGTTTAGTCCTGCTCTCCCTGTGTGCTGCTGTTGTTTGTCTTCCCATTTTGACTTTCTGTGAAGAGTTTCGCTTTCATGTGCAGCGTGTCCAGCACCAGGTCTAAATGGACTCAGCATCTCTCAGACCCCCCGTTAGAAACCCACTCAGACTCTTTGGCACCAGAGTCATCAGTGTCCTTTCAACTGTGATCTGCACACAGTGACACTGACCACAGCCGGGATAAACACTTCAAATCTCTATTATAATGATGTACAATGTCATGATTGTGTCCCACACTTGAACAGAGGCAGACTTTTATTTTCATATTTGAAAAACATGTCTTAGGAATGAGGTTAGAGAAGATCGAGCAGATGTGAGCTGCTACACATTTCACAGTTGCAGATGTTACTTTTAATGCTCCGCTAATCAATACTTTTCTATTTATAATATATGACATAACCTCATGCAATGTGGAAGATGTTGCTTGTAGTGATGAACCCAAAAAGAATTACTGCACAGCTCAGTTTCCTGCTCTGTGGAGCATTTCAGCGTCTTTCAGCTCATTGTTTTGCTTTTACAACCTGCAGCTTTACTGTTTTGATTGACTCTCAGCAGCTGTTTCCAGCTGCAGGTGCGTTCAACAAAAAGATAAACATTACACTACCTGCCCTTCACCAATTATCAGATAGACAAATTTAGCAACTAGCTGGAAACTAACATAATGGAGCATTTAGCAGCTAAAGATACTGGAGTTGTTGGAGACCAAAGAAAGAGGCTAAAAGGAGAGGATCTATATTTGCCAGGTGATCAGAATCCATGGTAACGCCTCTTTGATGTTTAATTAGATTTGTTTGTTATCATGTTTATCATAACAACATTATGAAGTTAGATTTCAGTGTTGTGTTTTCCCTGAGGTTAATATGCAGTAAAGGCTCCTGCAGTCTGTACACGTCCATCATTATATTGACTGAGACATCAAGACCACCGTGTTCGAGTAATAAAGGGGATTTATGGTGGGGACAGTGGCTTTCTTAACAAGTCACATCCTGTTTATCAGGAATAAAATGTCAGTAGTTCACAGCTCACAATTCAGAATTTTCTCAAAAAGGGCTTTTGAGCTATGGTGTCTCTGTGCGTGTGTGTGTGTGTGTTTTCTTTTCAGCATGTGTGCATTAGCTCATCCAAATGAGTAATAAGTGTCCGGAAGCCATAAAAGGACAGAGTTGACTCATCTTGGTATGGGGGCCCAAGATGTCCCAAAACGAGACATTCAGAGCCAGAAAACAACTCAACACAACACCATTTAAGCCGCGTCCTGGGAGAAAAGTCGAAGTTGTTCCTGCTTATTTCTGACTGAGCTTCTGCCTGTACAACCACAGACAGAGCTGCTTATTTCTTTGAACTGATTGCTTGTTAAACAGCCGATAGGTCGGTGAACCACATCCCCCCTCCTGTTACAAAATGATTTGTTGGTTCATAAAATCATCCAATATTCAGAAAATGATGACTGTTCCGAGCCAATTTAACCATCCATCCCAAAACTTTCATATATTATATGTGCAGCCATTAATCAGGCTATTGTAGCTCTCTCTCGGTCATTAAAATGATCCCCTCTAGCCGACATTAATCTGCAAACAACTCTATTTAGATCCCTCTTGTTGTCACAGCCTTACCTCCCTTTCCCTTCCCACAATCCCTCTGGACTTTCTGTAAAACAATAATTTTGGTTAATTCCAATTAGGCTCCTCCAACAGCATCAACACAGGCACTTGTCAGTGTCACAAATGACAAATTACTAGATGCACGTGACTGCTTCACTCGGCTTCTGCTAGATGCCAGTGCTGTATGTGGGTATATGTAGAACTGCAGTCTGGAAACAAGCTGTCTCTGGAATTGTGCACGTACATGACCTGGATCTTATCTGTTAAAGTAGAAGGTGCTTCATCCCTTTGGATTTGTGAATTGTGTTTCCACATCTGCTCCTTTGATGTATGTTGAGCCTCAGGTCTTGATCCTAGCTAAAGGTAACTGCCCTGCTTGCCAAATTCTTTTTAGATTTTCCTTTGTTTTATGTTTAAAACTTTTTTTTACTATTTAAAATAAGCTGTAAAACTTATTAATGGAAATAGAAACGGTTTCCGTTATTCATTGCTGTCCTCACTAACCTCAGGGAGGAGCCTCAGGCCTTCAGTTCAACTCTCACTGTCCCAAGGTCAAGACTGAGAACTAAGGGGGATGGTGCTTTTGCTATTGTTGCTCCTCCACGTTAGCACTTTGGCCACAGACCTGTTTTCCTTTGAATATTCCAATATTATAATGTTATTGGTATGTGCCCATTTCTTCATCTTGGCTGCCTCTTTTTCCTGCATATTTTCTCCCATTTCTTCTAATTCCTCTTTAAACCACTTTCTAACTTCTTCATGTTTACTCTCTCGTTTGTGATGGAACCGGCTCAGAACTGTCCCTGTGCAACACTGAAACCAAGACAACAACTGAAGACATGAAATCGCTCTGCTTTGTGTTAACCCTGAGTGCATGCGAGCACTGTGTGAGAGAAATTCAACAGAACATTGAATTAGACATGCTTTTATTTCCCTCTGCTTATGGGCAACATGAGCAGCGAGGGCAAGAGAAAGCCAAGGGACAAACCAGGCAGAGGCTTTGAGGAGGGGCTTTTAAAATATATGTATTTTAGATTGAATAATTGAATCAAGTGAGCAGCTAAGTCCATTAAATGTTCTGTTTTATTCTGTATAACAACATAATTGCTTGAGTGTTTGAGTGATCTGGACCAAATCATCTGGAACGGCTGTGATCTCTCTCTCTCTTTCTCAACTGGTCCCACTCTGTGTCAATGGGCTCTGGCCAGTTGTCCAAGCCAAGCGCACCAGCAGAGCGAAGGAGTCAAGGGCAGCAGGCTGCAATAATATTTGCCATAATTACTCAGAGAACATAAACATGACTGCACCTGGCTCAGCTGGGCTACCTGGTCAGTTCTGCTGTGTGTGTTGGTCTGTAGCTGGTTGTGCTACAGAAACTGTGTACTCAGGTCACGACAGGGTTGGTCTCAGTCTGCCAAAGATATCAGGTGATTCTTTTGTCTCTTTGTGGTTCTCCCACACCAACTTTCTCAATGTGTTTTTAATGATTTTGAAACTGAAGAGTCAACATCATGTAGTGGGAGTACATGACCACGATAAAATAAATAAAAATGAGTCTGTCTGTATGTGAGTCTTTGTCATCTTAAGTGTGAACCAGCTTTTGAGTGGTTTTGTCTTTGAATCCAGATGTGTTCAGATGTGGATTCAAATGTCATCCTTCTAATCAACATACACAGGGTGAACAGTTCTCTGGAAGTCAGGTATTAACATGTCACGATGAGCCTATATGGTTTAACTTGTTGCAAGCATACGTTAATATACGTATAATTTATAAGTTTATTAAAAAAACATACATAAACATTTTATGCTTATATTCGTTTTTTTCTTTGGACCCCCCTGTATATTAATATCAACATATATTGACAAGCTTTGTGATGGATATATATTTATGTCTACAATATGAACATAAATACATATTTGTATAGGCTATTACATATATGTCAATATATGAGTAATAGGTTTCATATACAATTTTTATGTTTTTATTTTACATGTCCATCTATATCATATTTGGAAATTCAATATATGTACATATATTACAATTGTGTATTGGACATATTCTTCAACCCTGACCTAGGTCTCTGAGTCTTACACCTACTGGCAAAGACCAGACACCCAGGTGCTAGGCCAGACCTTATTTACATCACGGCTTGATACAGTTTCCTCTGAGTGTCATGGACGGCTCAGTTGTCCTGTCACTATCCCTTCGTATCGATCACATTACTATGAACCACCTGTTGTATCAGAAACTGTTCACATGGTTGTCCGAGTTTAACACACCTTTAATCTGTCCTTGAACCCTATTCTCGTCCAAGTGCAGAACAGATGCTCAGCTGCTTGATCAGGCCTTATACTTGGTATATGCTTGGCTGGTGCAACTGGCTTGACATGCAATTTCACCTGAATGCAATGACTAATTAACTTATATATTATATGTAGCTCAGGTAGTCTTATGCATTAACTAGAAACCAGAACCTGAATCTGAAACTTTTGTGTGTGTGAATCATGATGTGTCTTACCAAACAACCCTCTCTTACCTGTATTGTGATGCACAGATTTGTTGTTGTTGAGAGACGATTGGTTCAGGTGTTTCCCTGTGGAAAGAGGTGTCGTAATCACAACATGACAATATTATTGTCGACATGAGTAGTTTTCAAAAGCGCCATTCAAAGAATTTATTTTTCACCATCTGGAGTGAGGGCTGATCTTTTTTTAACTGTTCTTACTCCACAAGTATGCTCTCTGTTTTTCTGTACAAACTCTGGGTCCTCATTTTGTGCAGTGTATAAATATAAATACATAAAAAATAGTCAGTCATAGAGAAACATGCCACACACATACACAAAGCCTCTCCTTGGCAGTTATCAAAGCACTCTGACATGATAAAGACATGACGTTACTAAGTTATCAATGTGATGATGAGTTGTTATGTTCATCACTGATTTATCAGAAGTGTGAATCCTTGTTTTTCTCTCTCCTACAGTGTGTAGCTGTTTATTAGATTTTACACCCTCCCTCCCCGTCTCCAGGTCCTTATTATCCCATCAAAGCTGAGTCTACCGTTACATAGAGGAACTGTCCACATATTGAATTAGGAAGAGTATGGCTGTAGCTCTGGATCAATGAGAAAATGCTGTTAGCTCTGTGCCACTTGTCATGCATGTGTGTGTGAGGTAGTGCAGCAGCTACACATGTTCCCCAGAAGCAGTTATATTGCCCTTTGCAAATCATATGTAACAGAATCTCTCTATTTACCCTTCAGACTAGAGTCCAGCTTACCCTGATTACCTCAGGTTATCCTGTTGACGGTGACGGTGTCTTACTGCGATTTAGACCTCTGTGTACGACTAACTAGCGTGCAGCGCCTCTGTTTGTTCTATTTTGAGTTAAAACAGGAAAAAACATCAGCTTTGCCTTTACTGTAACAGTACACACCAATAATGTTTCCCCCTTGTAGCCTCAAGCGCCATGAAGAGAGGGAAAAGTTGAGAGGGGGAGGAATGATTGATGGCTTTACCCCCTGTGGTTCTGAGATTCATACACTCTGTAACAGATCTAACCTACACCAGATGTGTAAGGTGTGTGTGTGTGAGTGTGTGCGTGTACTGTATGTGCACACATATGAGAGAAGCAGAGACTGGCTGCCACAACCACGTCCTCATTTACAGATAAAGCATCACTCTCACTGGCATTAAAGGAACGGCTCAAAATTTTTTCATGTCAGGTGTCCACATGTACTCTGGAGAGGGAATTTTGAATTAAAAAGACAGTAACTCTGGAAGATACCGGAAAAATGCACACAAGTCATTTTTGGAAGTCCAAGTCTCTAATAATTGTACACTCCTTTATCTATAAAATTAAGTGGAATAACAAGGCAGGAAATGACATTCAGCTCTTTAATGTTAATGCGCCAAAAACATTAAAAACCAAAAACTCCACCAAGGCCAACGTCAAACACCGGGGAAAGAGTGGGAATAAAAATTGGCCCAGGACTTTTAACTTGGACTGACCCACCTAAACCCATCTGGAGACACCATCACATAGGCTCACAGCCTGTGTCAGACTGTACAAGAATCATGGAGTAAACAAGATAAATTAATTTTGATGATAAATCTGACTGTAGTTTTTTCTTTCGGATTCCCTCTAAAGATAAGTAGCTATATAGTGTAACACTGTTCTACTCACTGGTCTTATGAACAGCGCCTAGATACGTTAACTTACCCTTAATGACGATACTACCTGTGTAATACTGCTACTGTGTGAATGAATAAAGACTAACATTATGTGTGGTCTCACTTTACTACCCTTTTAACTCCCTTTAGCTTTCACTTTATCTATAATAATTCACATTAAAACACCTCAAAGTGTTAAAAATAAGTTTTTATTACATCACAATTAGGTCTGAATAATAAAATATAAAAATACATATTTAATGACTGCACCATTAAAATATTATTGTGGCCTAAGCACCTTGTATGGGAAAATCTCAGTAAAGGCAAACAGTCAAAGTGTTGGCCCTATCTGTTCGGAGGTATAGACTCAAATTCAAATTAACACTGTCACTAAACACAAAACCAAGAGTTAAAGCACATATAAATACTCTTTTGAATTACTGTTATTCCCTTACTTACTAATTAACTCCTTTCACTTCTGTTTTACTGGTTCAGTAATTCTAAAGTTCCTTTAACTACATAATGAACCTTAAAAACATCCAATATTTGTGGGCCCACACTATGAAAAACACAAAGCCGACAGTGAACTAAAATTAAACATCCAGATACAGGCCTGTTCGTGGATGGTGTGCGTTGGGCCACGTTAAAGATGGCGGCCGCTGACTGTGGCCGCGCTTTATAACAGGGTTACTGACCCCGGTCCAGTCTAACTCTGTCCGTTAAAAAACTGAGCGCGCTGCTCCTCTCACCAGTCCTTCTCCGTGGATGAAGAAGGTCTCTCCTCCCTCGTAGCCAGAGGTTGTTGCGCTGTCTGGTCTCCTCTCGCTCCTCGTCGGGCTAATGAGATCCACCGAGGTGCTAGCGAGCGGTTAGCACTCAAGCTAGTCCAAAGTCCGCGCGCGCTAGCTTAGCGTTGCTCGTAACTCAGACGAAACACACACTAATTTCGACACGCTGGAAACGCGGTAGTTAATCAAAATGTCACTGACTCTAACTCGTTGAGCTTCGTAACGTCCATACTACACTCTGACAACGATAACACCTCGTTTACACACCTAACTGTTAGCCTTTCTTCTCCGCTCTCTAGCCGCGATGACGCGGCAGCTCCGTCTGATCAACTCCCGCCCCCTGGCCAATCAGTAACCAAGGAACTTGACGTTGCTTTTTAACTGACGAATAGGAAGCTAGGATACAACATAGCATCTACTGTCTCTGATAGCACTATAGTATGTGAGAATAAAATAAACAGTTTAGGTTAAGACGACTGTACCTTACAAACAAAGTTTTTATGTTACATTCAATTTCACACTACTCCCCATGTAAATGGTTACACAGATTTAAACACGCCATAATACATGATAAAATATTACAAAACTATACAAATGGAAAATAAAGATGTCCATTTGCTTATTGTTGATAATAATAATAATAATATTTAAGGACAATATCCTAGGGTTTATGAACAAAATAACCCAGGGGGTTACAATAGAGGGAGATATAAGGATCAGACATGTCTGTGCAGCAGTAAATACAACATCAGACATACATGAATGTTGGTAGTTTTTCTCCCTTCACTGGATCTGTCTGTCTGAAAGTTATACAATATTATCCTGCTGAATAAACTCAGACTAGATTCCTGTTGTCCTCTGTCTATTCTGTACAACTGGACTCACTGCCAGCTGTGGTCCTGAACTCACCCTGCTGCTCTGCTCCTGTGTGTTTGCTGGGAAGGCAAACCAGCTCCACTGGGCTGATCACCACACACACAGCGTTATCTCTATCCCAGCCTGGCCCACCAGGAATCTTCTCATTCCTCCCGATTAGCCCCTTCTTGCCTGACATACACCAGATGTAACAAAAAAAATTTCCAGTTTGTACAGTGTGTACAGATTAAAAAAATAAAATAAAAGAGGAGTCTGGCTAGCTGTTTCCCCCTTGTTTCCCATCTTAATGCTAAGCTAAGCTAACCATTTTGCTTGCATATTTACCATACAAATGTAATGATGTGATGTTGTTGCGCAATATTATGAACAGGACGTTGAAGCGCACTTTTATTTTGAAGGACAGTATTTTTTTTATGGTTACTCTTGTTCGTTCTTTTGAGTGTTATTAATGCTGTTATAAAGTATTGTGTGGTTGAAAATGTTATCTGTAGGTAAAAACGCAGCTAGATGCTAGAGGGAAGGTCTGGGAAATACAGGAAGTACAATGGGTACTTTATTTTGAAACTGTACTTATCGCGTGGCGCTGGGGGTTTTACTTCCTCTTGCTCCTGACTCTTCCCTGAGAGGTACGCATTTCTGCTGCTCCGCATATTTTCATTGTTTTCGTTGTAAAATGTTAATGTAAGTTATCTTAAACTGTTGTAATGCTGGTGTAGTCACATAGACACGTGTTAAAAGTGTATTTTTTTGTTATATTGTCATGCGTAAATTTGCTAACTCGAGTGGAGAAGTACTATGGCCGTGTGTGTTGCTAGGCTGCTGCGTAGCTTATAACACTAGGGTGTACTATTGAGAATGAATGCTCACAGGAGCCATGTGGTGACTGTGTTCATGGTGTTACAGACCAGAGAGAGCAAAGAGAGCATGTATGAGAAAACACTTGTGAACACCGGTGAATACTTCTTCTCTATAATACAGGACGGAGAATAAATTGTGTCGTGACCAGCTACAGTGTGTGTCCTCTCCATTCATCGTAATCAAACACAACGCAGAATTAGACCCACTACACAAACATGAAAGTCGTATCAATCTTCTCATCTAACTTTTGGAAAGCAAATAAGCCCAAAATGTTGAACTATTCCTTTAAGTAGTGTGCATGTGCATCTGAATTAGAGCTATAAATTTGACAGTTATGATTTCAAACCATTTATTGCAACTTCTATTGTATTCTACTCTATTCTATTTCTGGCCATGAGTTCTGTCTGGTGCTATGTTTAGATGCAAAGGAAGTGGGCTGGTTGTTTAGTAAACACTTCCTGAAAACACAACTGTATCCCATTTGGAGTGAATCATGTTGTAATTAGTGTGCGGCTCGTGAGAAACCAGACGACAACCAAAGGCATTATAATAATTTCCAGGTTAATATCTGCCAGCGATAAAGCTGCAACGCCACATTGTTTGACTGTGTCTGCTGGGAGAGCATTTACATAATGTTCCCTCCATTACATCATGGTTTATCACAGGTTTACAGGTGGATCGGGGGCAGATAATCATAACATCCCTTGGCGAAACACAGTGGATTTCTTGTGGACGCTGATGAAGGAAAGAGAATGTGGATACAAAACATCCTTATGATTCTAATATCAGCAAATAAGAATACGGAGACAAGGAAATGGCTATTCTGAGAGCAGCTCAACAGACCTTGACTGTGTTTATTTCTTGACTGTGTGTGTGTGAAATGAGAATGTGTATGTGTGAGACTGCTCCATAGGCGTGTCCGTCATGCCACCGGTGACCCTCAGATTCCCTCCTGTGCGACGTCATGTCACTTCCCCCCTTTGTTTCCCCGCTCAAGAGGACCTTTCTAAAAATGTCTTTTTGTTTAAAGGTTCTCAACGGCCCTCCTTCCTCCTTTGCTTGGCAGCGGCGTGTGTGTGTGTGTGTGTGAGCTGTGTGAAGCGTCAGTGTGTGTTTGTACATTAGTGATACTCTATATAGTTGGTCCCCAAAAACAGGAACTGTTGAGATGCAATGAGGATGCTGATGGGTGTGTGTATTTTCCTCTCTGGTTTGTACCTATATACAGTCAAGGATCCTGTTTCATAACACACTCTGGATGTGGTGAGGTGCAGATGGCGGGGAACCTGCATGTCAACATACACTTTATTTGAAGTGACACACACACTCTCAAACATAATGTACCTCCCATGCAGTAGGATTCACCTCTGCACAGAGTGACCTCGGTCCTGACCACAGCAGTGTTGGGACACAAACTGTCTCCTGAGGCTCTTTAAGACCTGCCAATTATATTCTGACAGGCATGATGTAATGCTCTCTCTGGGTCACAATAACTGTGTTGAGGTGCTGGACCAAGAACACAGTGTAATGGAGTTATAATACAATGGGATTTCATTGCTTAAGGCTGTTCAGTGTGTACTGACACCCAGTAACCGGCCCCCGTCATCCTATATCTAGATCCTGAAAGTCCACACACACAAACACAAACACACACGCTTACTCAAAGAGAGTCACACATGCTTTTCTCCTCAGTGAAAAGTGGCTTCTGTCCAGGTAAATAAGTCACTTCCAAACTTACAGGACTTCCAAAGCTTTCCCCGCTGTAGCACTACAACAATGAGACTCTGTAGTGGCTATTCAGAGGCCCAAGTATAGGATGCACCGGGTGGGAGAGCTGATAAGCTGACCTCAGGGGACCAGCACCAGCCCGGACCTGGCCCTGCCCTGCCCACACGACGGCAACCGTGAAAGGAAGAGGACAGTGGTGATTATAAAAACAGACTGGCTGTACGTTGTGTGTAGCTGTGTGTCTGAGTAATGCATGTATGTGTGTGCGTAGTACAGTGTGTTAAAGGAGCTATAGGTAAGTTTTGCTATTGCTATATAGCCAACATTAGCATCAACAGGTGTTTACTGATGAGTCTAGAAGAGAGTTCAGCATCAAACTTCATTCCTTTATTCACCAAGAGCTGTATCCAGAGGTGGAACTAACCCTCGTGTTTTGCCTCTATTTCTATTGCTTCTTTTGTTCTACTGCAGTTAGCATGCTAACCAGCTAGCCAGCCCCACCCCAGTCAGACCATCTCGTCACTTCAAACTGTTGGCCAGACTAGTAAGTAAATAGCTGTTAATGCCAATGTTGCACGCTATAGCAATAACAAAACTTACATATAGTTTCTTTAAAAATCTGCTTTTGGCACTGATACTAAACCAGTTATTAACCAGTCTTCATCTGCTACCTCTGTTGTTATAGATGCACTAATCAAAATTTTTGGCTGGACCACAACAGCCTTATTATGTGGAATGTCACAAGATTTAGACACTTCTTTTCAAACCAGACAGAGTATGACTGGTTCATGACTGGACCATGTATTGATGCCAACCGGCTGCTTAAGGCTACACCTGTTACGGGCAGTTTACCGAGCCGCTTTGGTTTCCCGGCTCTTCTGAAACTGCAGGGAAGAGGAGGAGCGCTTCAGATACACTGAGCCTCGCTTCCATTACAGCAAATAAACTACTTTCATTAAATATATCATTATTACTAAAGGAGGCAGAGGAATAACTAAACATAAGACAAATAAACATGAGACGAGTTAATGCTAACTGCTGAAGAAGCTAGCAGATCTGAATAGCATATAAACATCAGGAACACCAGCAAAAAATGCAGCACAGCAATTACCTGCCTGCCTCTAATAAAAGTCTGTTACGTTCTGGAGTTGAAGTAAATGAAGACTAAACTATTGTGGATCCCAGACGGAGGCTGTGATCTGTGTGAGAGACTAAATAGAAAATCATTCTGCCTCTTCTAACTTTCTCTCTGATCATGTCACAGTAAAATCCAGCTGAAATCAATTTGCATTGCTCAGGCTTTGTCTTTAATTCATGTGTTTGGTGATTCTGTCAGATGACGTCCTCGTTATAAAAACAGGATTTGACCACAGGCGTTCCAGACATGTACTAGATTTTGACCTAGTCTTGTTATATTAATAATTGATCAAATAACAACAGTATAAATAATGTAAAAGATGTCGCTCATAGTGACAAAACCCACAGAGAAATGCAGTCCCTGTCAGATCTACTGAGCTTTTTAGAGTCTTTCAGCTCACTGACCCACTCTCACCCCTCTCATCAACCTGCCCAACATCAAATGGCACATCAAATCAGGCCTCCATCCTAAAAGCTTTTGCATTGCTGTAATGCCATGCTGTGTCTGCTTTGGCCTCTGAGAGAGAACAAACCACATCACATGTCCAGTCAGGGTCGTTAGTCAGGGGAAATGAATTTAAGTTGTTTCAAGCATTTGAATCAATTTTCAGTTTCATTTCTGCCTTTCAGACAAAAACAAATAAATAAATTACATTAGAATAAAAAGGAGACATGCAGACTCAGCAATATTCCTAAAGATATTGTGATATTGTGCGTGACCCTTCCTCTACCTCTTGATCCAGTCATTTCCATAAACTCAACAGGGGATCCTGTGTTGGACCTCATCTGGAAACCCTATCCTCACCGAGCGGCTTCTTAAAGGGCATCACGGCGCGTTGCTCTATTTACAGGCCTGTGAGTGTGTTTTCCAGTATCACTGCTCTGAAATAGCTCTGTCAAAGAGAGCGCCAGCAGCCAGGGAGGCACCAGACTGCGCTCTCACACGGATGTCCACCTCAACGCCGAGGGACGGTCCCACAGACAAGTATCACACAAAACAAGATTTCCATATGCTCAGAAGTAGGGGATGAGAGGAAGGAGGTGGGATGGAGACAGTGGGAGAGGAAGAGGAGGAGGAAGTTGAGGATGAAGGGAGGGGAAAGGAGAGCTAAAGGGCGAGAAAGCTTTTTTGCTGTGTGGAGTCTTTGTGAGGTGGACGAGCAGAAGTCTGAGGCCTGCTTTGAAGAGACTCCTCAGGGGTTTGGATCACAGATAAAGGGGATGTGTCCGAGGAGGAAATGGTCTTATTCTGTGTTTGTTGTTTGAAGATCTGTTTAGAAAGACAATCTGACACATCGCTGAGTCTGTGCTGCACTTGGCATTTGAATAAATCTAAATCTCATGGTTAGAGCCCTGAGGAGCCCCGACCAGCAAACTGATCAAACCATATGCTACCACCCACTGAACTCAGATCAGTTACTTGAGACCCCCACTAGGCCTCTTCTAGCCAGATAGGGCTGTTTTATTCCTTGGCAACGTGCTGCTTTACCCCCAAGTCCAAACTAAACACATTTCAAAAGCAGGACCCTGCACACACACACACACACACACATGCACACATGCACACACACACGCACACACGCACCATCATACTAGTCACACACACACACACACACACACACACACTCTGCTTGTTTGTGTGCCTGGCTGTGGATCAGAGGACATCAGTGCTGCAGCACTAACACACACCGTTGGAAAAAACAGCATCCTGTGGGAGTGTTGAGTCAAGTCCATCCATCCACAGCCGTGTGATAACACCGGGCCTGAACCCACATACACACAAAAGAGAAGACACACAACACACACACACATAAAGCTCACAACTGGCTACCATACCCCCCAACTCTCATAAATACACAGGGCCTCTGGGCTTTGATCATTCTCGGCCAACAAAAGACTGACTAATGACTTAACAACAGAAACATGCGTTAACGACTTTTTCTCACTCTTTTATATTGTTTGCCAGGTTCTGCTCTCATTGTGCTGTTTAAAGGTGGGGAGTGGGGGGGGGGGCACAACCACAAACAAGTTTTCTGCCCGTCAGATTTACCACTCGCAACAGAAACTAGTCGTGGTGACTTTGGTGATGGTCTGACTCTCTCATACAGCCGCACCAGCAGGTCAGTGTTTTCACTTATTCTGTCAAATGTCTCAACAGCTGCTTCATGCATTGGCACAACATCTGATGCAACGCTTCCTGCTGACTTTGGTGATCCTCTGAGCTGTTCTGAAGTGCTACCATGAGGCTGACATTTGTGTTTATTTGTTTGTGAAATGTCTTTGTCCATTTGATTGAATCCTCATAAAATTTGGATCAAATATTCATGTTCCCCTCAGGATCCATTATAAACACTTCAGTGAACCATTAAACACACAGTATGTAACGTGTGCCTCTGGGAGTCTCTCTATCAAAACAATAAGAAATAAGAAAATAGCGTGGGATCATGAGAGTTGTTGTCTTCACCTCCTTTACTGTCAGCGTCTCCTGGTTTGTATTCCTTCAGTGCCAGTGATTGAGGAAGTTTTAACCAGCAGCTGAATTATCCACAGAGGTTTCCTCCTCTCCAAAACAAACAGACCAGCTGATTATAACCAGCAGAAACACTGAATGAATCAGTTTCACATTTAAAGTCAGTGTTTGAGTGACGCTGTGCGGAGGACAGAGACTCAGGGAAGAGTCGGAGCTGAGATTGATGCTAACCTTTGTTCTGATTGTTTCTCTGATAACTTATGAACCAGATGTTCAGCAGGTTTTTACCAGCAGCTGAATTATCCACAGAGGTTTCCTCATCTCCACAACAAACACACCAGGGGATTAAAACCAGTAGAAACACTGAATAAAACACTTTACCTGTCACGGAGCAGCTGGGAGCTGAGCTGCCGAACATTTGCTCCGTCCGATGACTAAAATCCTTCATCTGATTAAAATACATGGTTGAAAACAACCAGAAAATGTGGCTTAAAGTTGGATAAAATTCATTACCATGATTAAAATCATGTATTTTTCTAGGTTTGAAAAGTGCTGGAAACATTTGTGATAGTGTCAGAACACAACTCAACAAACTATATAACACACGTCTAGTCATACATATCATAACTTTAACTTTTCATCATTTTAATTTGTCTCTAACTTTTTCTCTCACGTTTCTCTAAAGAAGAAACGTGATGGTTTCGACGCCAAAAACATTTTTTTGTGATTTGCGTCTGCATGATAAATGGCCATAAAGTGTGTTTGTGTGAGTGCACGCTGTGTGTGTGTGTGTGTGTGGACGTGGACGTGTCAGTCTCTGTGATGGGCTGGATGGGCGGGGTGGGGCGGGAGGGGAGCTGCTGACTCCAGGGTCAGGAGTCTGACGTCACTGTCTTGCTGGTGTTTGACAGACAGGATTTCCTGTCAGCAGGTTGTGTACCTGGTGCCCCCCCTGGTGTCCTGGAGGGGGTGAGCCCCGAGCGTGACCCCTGGCAGTGATCACCCTGCCCAGGCCACCTGCTCCAGGATGATGAACTGTTTCTAGTCATGACTCTGAACACAGTTTGCTCTCTGTGCTACTGTAACTGCCTGGATGCTGCTGAAGTCTCGTCCTCCTGCATGTGAGAGAAAACCGAAACCTTCAGGCTCTGCACCTCAACATCAGCCCCGTGGTACCAGGAGCAGTTCAGAGCTGTCACTCAGCGTAGGCAGGGGTCCTCCATGCACATAAACACATTCATGCCCCCCCCCCCCCCTTCTGCGCTCACGCCACACACACCTGTTTTAGTTTTGTGGGGTCGGAGGTGAGTCATAGATGGATCATTTCATAGGTCATACATGAGGCAGGGCAGATAGTGGATGGGTGATACCTAAAAGAAAACACGCACATCGGACCTCACAGCAGTTATTCTAAGGCCTCACTTTTGACTGACATGACTCATTTGGCCGAGTCTCAGCGCGGATTTATTACTTACCCTTTCCTATCATCAGCTGATAAGAGATCTCCCACTGGGGAGGGGGGGGGGGGGGGGGGGTGGAGCGTTTGTTCGTGGAAATGTTTCAGTACAGTGTGGCTCCCTGCGTCTCCTCCCTGGTGACTTAACTGTTGGCTTTGAGTTCTTCCTGTTGCAGTGGGCAGCAGTTGTTCCCAGTTGGCATTCAAATTACAACATGTATTGGCAGTTGTGATCACACATGAACGCACACACCCATGCGGACTGTGGAAGAGAAAATAGGAGTTGACGTTCGTGCTTTGGGTTTTTATTTTCAGTTTGTTGTATTTTATTTGTTAAAAGTTGTCGTTATTTTTCATTGGTTGAAACATGTTCCGGTTGCAGGACGTCGGCCCGCTCCGTTTCTGTGTTGGAAAAGTCTGGCTGGGCCTTTTCCATCCCCCGATTACTGAGGGATGTTTCAGGTTACGCAGCTGAGGCCGAGCGGATTAGTTCTTGTCAGTGTGACCTCATAAAGAAAGCACCATTTCACATTTCTTTGTGTATGAGGTTATGTAACTGCTATTGTTTTAGTCCCTCTCCCTCTCCTGGCACACACGTGTCAGTTTTTTTTGTCTGTGTATTATTACAAATGCAATTTAACTCCACTCAGCAGGGTTGTGGGATCAATCCCCAGGTCTCTTCAATTAATCAGGTCTTGTGTAAAGCCTAATGACAGCACCACAGCCCCGCTGAACTCAATCACTGACTTGGATCGCTCAGAGCGCTGTTATTAGGGCACAGAGATTTTTCAAGATACTGCAATGCTAATGAGAAGTCTGTTTGTGTTGAATCTCATGGGGCCACACACACTTAGCAACACACACACAGGTTGATAACAAGCTCAGTTTAGAAATTGTGGAGTCAGACGAGGCCAAAGTGCCTCCAGAGTCTAAACAGAGAAAAGCACAGATGTGTGAGCGTTTTCCTTCAGTTACATGTAAACGATTGTACATGTAAATCCAGTGACTCCAGTTTCATATTACTATTGTTATTTAAAACAGCACATCCAGGAAGACTGATCAGTAACCCGACGCAGCAGATGAACCAAATGTGAAGCCTTGTTGGAAAAGGGCGGGTGCTTTCAAAAAAAAAATACTTTGCTGGTGATTGGATGAACCATTTGTTCATCATCATCTACGGGCCACCTGCAACCAGTCAGATTCTGCACCCTTCCCATTTTCACTACCAGCGGTGCCAGCTGGTGAATCAAAGTCTTGCTGAAAGAAAACAGTGAAAACATCTTTTCCATTGAGAAAAAGCTTCAGTGCCGTTCTTTGCTCTTCTTTCAGTGAACCAATATGTTCCAGTTCTGATGTGCACGGCGGCCCAGACGGGTCAACACAATGCAAAAGCAACAAGAATGCAAACGCAACAACACAAATGTGGGTGGGTGTAACTGTGACGTGGGTGCCTTTGATAGAGCTGTGCTGAGTAACAGAAAACATCTGTCACAAACACTACATACGTAACTAATTACTTTTGCTGTTGAGTAATTTGTAAATGGATATAATGACTTATTTAAGTAACTGATTACAGATTGATCCAGTACCAGTTACACTGTGTGAGTGCGACAGATGAGAAACATCAGATATGAAAACATACACACGCGTAACCGGCCTGACACACTGACCCACTAACCTTTGACCTCCAGCTGGATCCAGTGTCCTGTCCAAATTATCCTGACCGCATCCCAACCTCATCCAGGGGTTTCCAGTGAGCCCCGGCTCTGACCTCAGGCCTCCCCATGACGGAGAGTCTTATCTCATGTTTATAGCTTCTCTTCGTTTTACATTCATCAGTCACCTGGAGGCATTATTACATGACGGGATTATGTTTCTGAGAACACAACGGAGGACCCACAGTGTGTATATAATGTGTGTGTGTGTGTGTGTGTGTGTGTGTGTGTGTGTGTGTGTGTATGTGTATGTTTTACTATATTAGTGGGGTCTGAAAACCAGGAGCCCACTATACTGCAGCTTTAAATGGCTGTTTGAGGGTTAATATAGTAAAACAAGGGTGTGTGTGTGTGTGTGTGTGTGTGTGTGTGTGTGTGTGTGTGCCCAGTGGATGGATGGATACATGGGAGATGAGTGTAAAGTAAATGAACAGCAGATGTGAGCTTTGCATAACTGCAGAGGTTTTATACACACACACACTCACACACAATATAACAAATCCTACTTACAACAGATATATTTTTCATGATTCACACTTTTACCACTACATCTGAAAGTGTTTAATGTGTAATGTGTGTGTGTGTGTGTGTGTGTGTTAGTACACAGCACATTTCAGAACAGGGGAGGAGAGGGTAGATTGAGAAGTTCATTCCACCAAACTGGAGTAAATCACAGAGTGAGGATGTCAGGAATCAGAGGAGGACGGGAGGAGGCGCATGTTGAGTGGAGATGAGAGCGAGGAGGAGTGGAGCTGGCATCATCACAGGACACAGGTGTGTTTACATTACGAGGCAGTGTTTCTGTGCGATTAGCCCTCTCTATACAAACTGTATCACCAGCAACAAAGTCCTCACATCGCTCACAGTGCTAACCTGTGAGCGGCTCACAACTCCACTGGGACCTCATGGTGGAGAAATCCAAATCCAGGACAAGTGCTCAGCCGTGTGTGTGTGTGTGTGTGTGTGTGTGCGTGTGTGTGTGTGTGTGTGCTCTCCTGGAGATAGGGAGAAAAGACTACAGAACAACACATGAGATCATGGTGACTCCCTCGCTGAGGCCAGCAGCTCTGTGGAGGCAGGTAACATCCAGTCTGCTTTACACTGATGTGACATCACAACAGACCCATTAGATTTAACAGCCTCAGTGTGTGGTGTGGAAGAGAAGGGGTGAGAGTGTGTGTGTCAGGATGGTGGTTTTGTGTCCGTCATCATGTGTCATGGCGGTGTTAAAAATTCCAGGACATCATTATGAGGAGCCGCATCTGATTATGGTTGTGATTGTTAAACATGCCAAAACCATGATGACAGCATCGACAACTCGCTCCAACACAAACAAATTAAACCACAAAACAGGTCGTTTGTCCGTGTCCTCTGCAACAGTGGTTTTCAAAGCGGGGTCCGGGGACCCCCAGGGGTCCCTGAGGGGGTTCCCATCAAGAAGGGGAATTTATTTTCTCTATAATTTCTTCTATAAGTAACAACGACAGAATGTGTGACTGTTCTGATCAAACATCTCACAGATGTGCGTCGGAGGTTTAACTTGTGTGAGTTTAGGGTTCGTGATGTGTAAAGTTTGAGAACCACTGCTGTAGGAGAACACACAGATCATTGATCTGAAGCTCCTGTCGGCAGGACGACGTCCGGTGACAAATCACTGTCAAAGAAGTAAATCCATTTTCTGATGTAACAACACTATGGTTAGGGTTGGGTGAGATTAGTCTGGGTTAAACTAAGTACTTTGTAAAGGTTAGAAAAATGTTGTTTGTGTTAAAGCAACTTCTTTGTTCCGGTTAGTGAATCTATGACCATCCATCCAGTCTGACAGACTTGTGGCTCTATAATCACATCACCTCAGGTCCTCCTCACGTCCTCCTCACCTCCTCCTCACCTCCTCCTCACCTCCTCCTCACCTCGCCCTCACGTCCTCCTCACCTCCTCCTCCTCACCTCCTCCTCACCTCGCCCTCACGTCCTCCTCACCTCCTCCTCCTCACCTCCT
>NW_019525171.1:90389-100040 GCF_002814215.2 Seriola lalandi dorsalis | reverse complement strand
CACGTCCTCACCTCCTCCTCACCTCCTCACCTCCTCCTCACCTCCTCACCTCCTCCTCACGTCCTCACCTCCTCCTCACCTCCTCACCTCCTCCTCACCTCCTCCTCACGTCCTCCTCACCTCCTCCTCACGTCCTCACCTCCTCCTCACCTCCTCACGTCCTCACCTCCTCCTCACTCCTCCTCACCTCCTCCTCACCTCCTCCTCACCTCCTCCTCCATGTTCATCTGATGGATGGGGCTCGGGACCTCCAGCAGGGTCTTACCACCGTAGATGAACCCTGATGAAAAAGGATGTAAGATGATCACTAGCACAGGAAAATAATAAAATTAATACATATAAATAAATAATAATAATAAAACAATTCTTTTCATTTCAAATCACTTTTGTTTCCCTTCAAAACAGTTTAGTTTTATTCAAATGGAAAAATCAAGAGAGTTTTAACTGGTTAGCAATAATGCTAAAATGTAATTCAAAACATGTGTCACAGGTTTAGACATATTTCAGGTCTTTGATCACACAAGATGAAGAAGACACTGAAATCAAAAACTAGTTCTGCAAAAGCACAACATGTTTGATTTGTGTGGATTGAGCTAACGAGTAGTAACATGTTAATTGGTGAACTTTACAGGTGCAGGTGGGTGTTGTTTTGTCACCTGTGGATTGGGGCAGACCAGCTTGTTTCCCTTTGCTGTCAGGCTTCATGCTAAGTCAAGCTATTTAACAGACAGGCATGAAAGTGGCATTGATCCCCATCCTCCTTTTCCTGGCTTTTTTTTTTTACTGCTTTCCTTTATTTTTTTATTGCTTTCACCAAATGTTTTCAGTCCAGAAAATAACAGTGAAAGTACGCAGTCTTCTTTGAAAGTATTTACCAGTTTTCATCACTGTTCACATCTGCAGTCTTTTCATCTTCCAGTCTGGCAAACGATGATAAATAAAGATGAATGAGGAGGTTGCACTGGTCTCTGGGTGGGGGGGTGGGGGGGGGGCACAGGTTGACTTCTCCAGCTGTATTTTTACCTGACATATTTCTTTAACCACAACGTTACCTTTGAAGCACAGCAGGAAACTTACAGGAAACACTCGTACTACTTGCAGTACACAGACCCTTGAATCCATTCACAGTAATGTTTCTACCACTGATGCAGGAATGTACCTGCTGCAGAGACAGTCGCTGATCTGTGATTGATTAGGAAATGCTGGTACCTGGTAGCTCACTTGGTTTGCGCTTGGGAAAGATGAAGAAGAGACCTGCCAGTGAACTCTGCATCCTCAGTAAAACCTGTCACGTCTTTTATTTTAACAACAGGAAAGCAACATGAGAGACAGGAGAGAGAGTTTGACCCACGGAGAGAGAACAGTCAGCAGTTTGTGTTGAGAGTCAGTGGAGAGTCCTTTCCTCTCGCTCTCGGTAAACCCTGAGAGCGAGAGGATTGGCTGCCTGTGCACGCCCCTGTTTCTGCAACAGCTGGATAACTTTAAACATCAGAGAGGGCTTTGAAATCTGCAGAATCACACACTAATTCTTACACTGGGTAAGATCTGTCCTCCTGTCACGTCACATCGACGCAGTTCAGATGATACGATGGAGAAAAATAGAAATAAGACGAATCTGTAATGCAGGATAAATTCATGTGCTGTGGATCTTCTCTTCTGTTAATGTGAATGTCATAAAATCAGTCACAGTGAAGGAGTTCAATAATGTTAATAATCCATAGCTGTAACAGTGTGAAGTCAGGCAGATGATACAGTATGACATGCTGCATTCCTTAAACTGTTGATATATGAAGTGTCGTACAGCAGCAGAACGTACAGTGTCTCTGTCTCTCGGTTACATAATGAGCTGCTCCCTCGATGGCCAGGTCTCAACAGTAGCTGCTGTGTTGTTCCTTATGGGGTTACACTAGGGTCGACTTTCACACCCTGAGAAGCACATTCATGCTGCTGGATGTTTATGCTGCGTGCATGTGTGTGTGTGTGTGTGTGTGTGTGTGTGTGTGTGTGTGTGTGTGTGTAATGTGATGTAATTTATGTGTGAAAATCCACCAGACTTAGACGTTATTTACGACTGAGTTCTGAGTCATGTGATGCAGCGGGTCTGTCCGAGCCGTCAGATGTAGAGGAGTATGATGAGGTCATCGCTGCAGCACTGTTTCGTAAGAACCTGGGAATATACCGTCCTCTCTAGATCCGTTGACTCTCCACTTTCTCTCCACTCTCTCACATTCTTGCGAGGTCATACGTGACTCAAAGTCGCAGCTGGAAGGCCTCGTAGCAGGACGAAATCTCATTTTAGGCATTTATTATACATTTATCTACTACTTCACTCATATTTTGCACTATTTTTTTATGAACCTAAGACTTTTGGAAACACATTTCAATTCATGCACATCAGTAAAGGTTTGTTTTAACGAGAGATTTGGAGAATTTCAAAAACCAAGCTTCAGTTTTTCAGCATTTGGGCCAAATCATGTTTATGTACAGAGCAGAGAGTCAACATATAGAGAGAGCTGAGATCTTTCTGAAAATTGTGATATAAAAACTTGGGCATTATCTGATACGCAACCTTTTAAATTTGAGAAAATAATTTAGAAATCGAGAAAAACCCGTCAGACCTCAGAGGGTTAAAACACACAGACAGTCTGCAGCAGCTCAGAGAGACGTAAACACACAATTATTTTCCCCCCGACACGCACATAAAGGTGTATGATCACAGACAGAGGTGCTGATCCACTCATCTGCCCTTAACACACACGCACACACACACACACACACACACACACACACACACACGCGCCAGGGCCTATGAGGCCGCAGGATATGGCCTCTCCAGGTCTAAAGCCTGTGCTGTTTTTCCTGGCAGTGGACACAGCAAAGCCTGCTGGGGGATCTGCAGCAGCTCAGTGGTCAAACAGAGTAGTACCAAACATGCAGAAACACACACACACACACACACACACACACACACACACACAACACTTTTCAATCCATCTTCATCTCTGAGACGCTGAAATAGAATCAGACACAGCGGCTAACGTGTGGGTTGCCTATGAGGAGGAAGGATACTGCAGCGACTGCACAAGGCCACCCAGACTGTGCGGACTGTATGCCCTTGTCTGTTGGCAGAGGTTAATCCCTGTCCCATTAACACGGCTCTGTCTGACAGATAACTGCTTGATGGTAGGAAACATATGGACAGTAGGACAATAGACAGTGGCAAACAAACCCTCTCTTTCTGCTTGCATGAGGAAAAAAGGAGGAAGAATCCTCTCTCTTTCCTCTCTCTGTGACCCTCCCCATCCCTCCTATGTAACCTATAAGTATTCACTATATTATTTTACACCATTATTTGCCTCCAACCTCATTTTCTTGTTCTCTCAACATTCATCCATTATTGTTCAGCCCACAGATTCTGCATAAGTTAAACATCTTACTTTCCCCAGTCACCTGTTTTTATGTTTTGCTCTGCACTTCCTGTCTTTCAGCTGAACATTAATGACTGTCTGTCCCTCGAGCTCGCTATAAAACCAGCTGTTGCACCCAATTTATGAAATTCTCTCAACCAGGGGTGGACAGTAACAAAGTACATTTACTTAAGTATATTTTTCCAGTATTTGTTCTTTATTTGAGTATAATTTTTTTTGGAAACTTCTAACTTTTGACTTCACTACATTTCTATGAAGGACTCTTACTTTGAAGCAGAGCTTTCAGTCAATTAATGAATTTTATTTTATTTTGAAAAATGTGATAAACCACACACTGTGTTCATCACAGGAAACCAATCACAGCCGCCTCCTCCACCGTCAGCGTCCTAACGATGGCGACGTGAGATAAAGATGAGGCAGAAGATTCTTCAGCAGAGACCGTGATCTGATCTGAAGTCTGTGTTTGAAGCTTTACAAATAAAGAAAGATTCATGTAGTTTGAAATGTTTGCTGAGTTTACCACGACCACACTTCTTCACTGACTGAAAAACAACTGTGGCTCCTTTTGTTGGTTCAGTTGTGTTTTTATGGACATTTCTACAGTGTGAATCATATTCTACAGGTTCTACAGACAAAGAGATGAAGTCAAACTACTCCATTCAACCACTCTAGTACTTCATTTGGCTGATCAGCTTTCCCTTGTATTGGGGTAAATATCTGACCTGTAGTATGTGTCCTGGGACTGTAGTAATGGAGCTGTGAACCACCGCCCCCCAGGCGTCTGAAAAGCTGCTCCATCTTATTTCATTGCTTTTTATTGACCTGTTTCCTCGTCTGTGTTTGTGCTCTGTGTGTGTGTAAGGTGCTACAGTAAGCAGCCCCTCTGTCTTGTGTTACGCCTGGTGTGCGTCGAGGTTGTGTGACTTTATCTATGGATGCCAGATGTCTGAGAGCGTCCGAGCCTCTCCTCCCGGATCATCTGCAAACCACAGAATGTGTGTGTATTATGTTTCTGTTATTAGTGCTGTCAGATATGTGTGTTATTCATTGCAGTTGACGTTGGTTAACTGTGTGTATGTCTGTGTGTGTGAGATATGTATGGGTTATTACAGCGGTCTATCTTTAGTGTCTGACTCAGACATATTATTGCAATCCCTTATGTTTCATCAGTATTAAATATATACACTGTTGTGGCATGTAGCAATGGTTTATTTGTAATAATATATTTCTTTAAATATATAAAGTGTATTGTGTATTTTAGGGGATTTCCTGTGTCTGTTTGTAAATGGTCTGTGCAGAAGAATAAAAGTTATTTAATAAATGTTATATATGTTATATATGTTATATATCATATATGTCAGTTCACCAGATACTTTCAGTTTAATTTTACCTTTCTCGCTGGTTCAGTTTGTGCTGCTAAAAACAATTAAAACATTTGAAAAGAAACAACAGAACAACGTCCCGGTCACTCTGAGGATAAACCACAGACCTCGCTCCCCACAGTTTTCATAAGAACTATTTCTTTGAAAGCATCGCCAAAGAAAACTGTAGAGAGTGAGGTTTGTCTGCGGCCTCTGATTATCCGCAGTAATGGGGACATTGTTTCTGGATCAGACGAGTTGCTGTTGAGTTTTCCTCGTCTGGTTTTTAAACCACTTCTGCCCAGACTGATATTTCTCAGCAGCTATTGGATGGATTTCTACAAAACTTGTAAAGACGTTTGTTCAGTGTGTGATTCAGTGCTGTTGCTTTGGTCTGAATCTGTGAGATAACCACGCCCCCTCATTTGAATATAACAGATGGAAATAAGAAGAGTTGGGAAATAAATGTGGCACTTGGAAACATAAGTCCCCTGAAATAAATAAAAATGTCATTTTTAAAATAAGAAGCTTTTTATTTATTTACTTTTTTATATTGATTTAGATGGTATTTCATACAAAATTCAGTGCAGACCTTCATTGTTATATGAGGATGATTCATACTGACTTTTATTTGATGAGTCTGACATTTGTGGTTTTTAGTGAAATGTTTTAATTGCCATAAAACCTGGTACAGACATTAATGTAGGGAAGTAATATGTTAATAAATTGTTAAAGTAATGAGCTTTCTTTTTTTTCATTGGGGGGGTCGGCTTGTTCTCCGTCTTACCAGGAGTCTGATCTCAGTGTAGTTTTACATCTCCTCTCCTCAGACTTCTCTCTGCAGCTCCAGTAACAACAGGTCGGTGAGCCAATCAGAAGAGAGGAGGCTCTGAGCCTCTTTTCTGATTGGCTGACTGTTTTCTGAGTCCAATAAAAATATAGCAGATTTTAGTTAAAAACACTCAGAGAAACCAAATCCTGCAAGATTTGGATGGTGGGTCCAGGTGGGCGGGGCTTGGTGACTGCTTTGTTGTGACATCACAAAGTTCCAGAAGTCCTGACGGCTGGTTTTAAGGCTCAGTTTCTGAATACAGGCTGTGTGCATTTCTCTGTGGACTGAGGCTTTGATACTTTCACAGTATTAATATAGAAGCTAGAGCTGATCTATAATCACACTACACATGGACACAGACCTATAGACTAAGTGATTTTTAAATGATGCTAACAATGTGCCACTGTGTAAATAGGCAAATCTTTAAGGTGGTATTACTGTGCTTTAATATTGGCAAAAAAAACCAAAACTATTAATGCTGCTTTAATTAAGCAAACAAACACTATCAGCAGTGCGATGGGACAGAGTTGCATATCTGCATGTCTACAAAAACACTGTGTGTTTCTCAAAAAGCTATGGTTGATCCACGTGGCTTAAATTTTCTCCTTCCTCAGAATATTTACTTCAGCTCAAACATCCTGTTTCACGCAGCCGCACGTCAAAACTGGAGGAAAATTAAAGAAGGATTTCAAGGATGTTTTATTGGGCTCAGACTGAAGTGGCCGTCAGAGTTATTCACTGTATAGTTCCCTGGGTCTTTGTGCTGTTTTCGTATTATGGATTTTTATACCTAATAGTGGACTCACATATCACATGATGCAATAAAAATGTGCTAAGCTAACAATTATTACTAAGCATCCACCAACTATCACCTGACTGGCCTGAGCAGTGTCGGATTTTGTTTTGTTAACATCTGGCAGCAGCACTGTTCTGTACTGAGTCCTGCACATACAGTAGTGAACAGTGAGTGAACGAGTGACGATGTCACGACCTGTATTTTAAACGTGTTCATTAAAGCATGAGGAACGCATGTGGTTGAGCTTCTGCTCCAGCCTTGCACACTCCGCTGTCAAGCAGCGTCTGCGCGTTAACAAGTGTTTTACAAACTGATTAAAACAAATGCAACAGGACATGAGAGCAGCTTCCACAATAAATAGTTCACTTCCTCCTCTGTATCTGTCCGTGGAGATCCAGCTGATCGGAAGCTACTGTACCTGACTGAGCCCTGAAACACACAGACTTCCCTTGCTACAGGTTCCTTGGCATCCCGACCGAACGCAGACCTTCAACACAGACGTAACCAGCTGAAGGAAGCCTTTGAAGTGCTCACTGTGGTTCGCAAATTGATGAAAACTTTAATGGCAGCAATGAAGCCAGCAGAGAGCAAAACAAATGTGTGATTCATCTTCAAGGGCTCTAAAGTAATTGTTTCAGAATGCTTTGTCCTTGAGCCAGTAAACTCAGGTTGAACGGCTATAAAAGGGGCAAGGTCTCTGTGGGGCAAACAAACAAGTGTGCAGCAGACGGGCAGTTAGTCATGCAGAAATGATCCCTACAGGAATATGTGCTGCTGCATATTACTGAATTGCCTCAGTGCACCTCATGTGCATCTTTTCTATCTATATAGCTCTAAATGTGTTCCTGTGATGGAGTCAGTGCGGCTGCAGGGTGTAAGAAAGCTCCTTTAATGACTAACAGGCCCGTGTAGCTCGTGGCCATCGAGAAAATGTTTATTTTGATGGATAAGCCAAGAGCGGCCAGCTGGTTCGAGTTGGGAACAATACTGGAGATTCAGCCTGCATATGGTTTTGATTTAGCCCTCCTCCCTCCTCCCCAGATTCTCAATCCCCTTTCTCCATCATCCTCCTTTCTCTCTCCACAGGCCACTTCTGCTTGTATCTTCATTTCCTGGGAACCCAGCTTTCTCTCTCCCCCCACCTTACCATCGCTCGCTATTATTCTTTCTGTCACCCTCCCTTTCTCCCCCACAAGCCCCTGACGATTGGAGCTGATAAAGTAATAAATGACTCATAGAAGAGCATCATGTTTTATTGTTAGAGATTAATAGAAAAGAAAAAGTTGGGTAATCCCTAAATTATTGCCCCCTCTGCTCCATTGTGCGCTCTCTGGGAGAGCAGAGGTGCTTATTGGCTTATGTAGCATCTCAGTCCCGGTTTTATCTGTATGGGAGCTAATGAAAAACAGAATCAAATGTGAACTTACAAGCTATTTGCATCCATTTAGCATCCAGGCTGCTGTGATTGATTGTGTGCAAACAACAGGGCATATGCCAGCCAGATGAGAAGCGTGGATGTGTGCCTGCTTGCATCATGTGTGTATGTGCACTGCCCACGCCATCCATCTTGCTCCACAGATCTTCTGCCACAGAGCTGCTGACTGCTGGGTGCCTGGTCAGCTCAGACCTCTCCTGTTTCACCGCGCAGGCTGCGGTGCAGCTCCTCTCGCTCTGCGGTGCCTCTCTCACACACCATTTACCAAAGTGGGTTTTTTTTCCCTCCTCAGTTTCCTGTTTCAGACCAACGTACACACGACGGCACAAACATCTAAACACAAGCCCACATGTGGACATGCATGCACGTCACATATGGGATGTGGCGACATTACTTTTATGAAATGGTCGATATCAGACATCATGTGGTGGAACGGCTTTTTGGACTTTTTGTCCAGTACCAGTCATCAAATGTCAGTATGCTAGCTCCTGAAGCTAATACGCTGAGCATGGTAAACATGGCAAACGTTACACCTGCATTGTGAGCAT
This sequence comes from Seriola lalandi dorsalis, assembly GCF_002814215.2. Classification (NCBI taxonomy): domain Eukaryota; kingdom Metazoa; phylum Chordata; class Actinopteri; order Carangiformes; family Carangidae; genus Seriola; species Seriola lalandi. The sequence goes on along the minus strand of NW_019525171.1, from coordinate 91,640 downwards.
GTGCAGTAACATTTCACGATGCACTAGCACTTAGCTGCTAGCATGGCTAAATAGACATTCACCCATTCACTCACACACTGACATTTTTCTATGCTTCTCTATCACACACACTCACCGATGATATACTGGTGTTAGTTTTGGGGTTCAGTATGTTGCCCAAGGACACAGCTGGGAATTGAACCACCAACTTTCTGATGCTCTTCCTCCTGAGCCACAGAGAGTCTCTGGTGGACTCTGTCATCGTTAACAGACGCGCTGTAACCTTCGTCTCTTCTGGGCTTCCATCAACGACTAGTCCTGCGTTCTCGTTGCTTCAGTAGAATTAATTTGGGTCCATATGAGCAGAGTCATGGTGATTGGATGAGGACCAAACCAACCGCACAAAGACCTTTTAGGAAGTGGTCTCAGTCCAGACATCTGAGGCGGCCTCAAGATAACTAAACAGCTCCTGTATCCACGTGTGCTTTGCATCATGGGACGTGGAGGAGAGAAATCAACAGTTGCTAGCAGAGAGTCGAGGTCCGTCCTGGATGTTGCTCTCTTGATACTCTTCTTCCTGCGTTTCCTGTCTCGTCACATGGTCTTTAACGACACGTTTTGTGAAGTCTCAACTCATCCATTGTCGGGAGGCGTGAGTGAAACAACTCCAGATCCAGATCCCACGTCATCCTGTATCCAGGCTCTGCAGCCGACCAGCAGGAGTCTGACATGCTAGCTTTGGCCGCCGCTCTCAGTGCTGCCCGTAACTACAGTAACCACAGTAACTACAGTAACTGCAGTAACTACAGTAACTACAGTTACCACAGTAACTACAGAAACTACAGTAACCACAGTAACTACAGTAACCGCAGTAACTACAGTAACCGCAGTAACCACAGTAACTACAGTAACTACAGTAACCACAGTAACCACAGTAACCACAGTAACTACAGTAACCGCAGTAACCACAGTAACTACAGTAACTACAGTAACCGCAGTAACTACAGTAACCGCAGTAACTACAGTAACTGCAGTAACTACAGTAACTACAGTAACTACAGTAACCACAGCAACCAAAGTAACCGCAGTAACTACAGTAACCACAGTAACCACAGCAACCAAAGTAACCGCAGTAACTACAGTAACCACAGTAACCACAGTAACTACAGTAACCACAGTAACTACAGTAACCGCAGTAACTACAGTAACCACAGTAACTACAGTAACTACAGTAACCACAGTAACTACAGTAACTGCAGTAACTACAGTAAC
>NW_019525171.1:89271-89451 GCF_002814215.2 Seriola lalandi dorsalis | reverse complement strand
ACACACACACACACACACACACACACACACACACAGACACACAGACACACACACACACACACACACAGACACAAAGTAAAGTGTAAAATAAATCAAAGTGAAGTTCGTCATGTTGCTCAATCTGTGTTTCATTAGTTAAACCTTCGTTACCGAGTCAAGAGTCGAAATGAGAGCGAGTGA
>NW_019525171.1:79534-89251 GCF_002814215.2 Seriola lalandi dorsalis | reverse complement strand
GGGGGGGTTCAGCTCTGGTAATGGTGGTGGTCTGGGTGGTCCCCCCCCCTCAGTATTGTTTATGTTTGAGAAATCTTTGTCCCAACAAGGACAGCACTCCCATAAACACACACACACACACACACACACACACACACACACACACACACACACACACACTCTTTGAACATGACTGAGTCTATTAATAATCAATCAGATGGGGGTTTGATTCTCTCTCTCCCTCTCTCTCTCCCTCTCTTTCTCTCTCTCTCCCTCTCTCTGCCTCTCTCTCTCTCCCTCTCTCTCTCTCTCCCTCTCGCTCTCTCCGTCTTTCTTCCTCTCTCTCTCCCTCTCTCTCTCCCTCTCTCTCTCCCTCTCTCCCTCTCTCTGCCTTTCTCTCCCTCTCTCTCTCCCTCTCTCCCTCTCTCTCTCTCCCTCTCTCTCTCCCTGTGTACAAACAAACATCAGTTTGATTCTGATTGAATCCAGGTTTCATGTGGATCCTGTTTCTCTGACAAATATCTTCCAATAATGTTTTCCATTCTGTGGCTTTCAGTACAAAACTGAGCAAGATATCAAAGTGCGGCGGAATAACACGGGACATCTGTAAAACATACACAGCGCTCTGCAGTGAACATACATGTTGAGAAGCCGGCAGTAAAACCCGAGCGTGACGCCTTCAAACAGCGTCATCATAATTAACATACTTATATGACATAATGAATGTAAATGTTGTGCTGAGCGTCGCCTCGTTCACCAGGATACTGAGCTGATGTGTTTATGTGTTTGTGTGTCAGCAGAGGCACGAGTGTTCAATTAAACCACTTAGTGGTTCAGCCATAAAATGATTTTGGTCTCTGCTCAGCCTCTATATGGAGAACGCACACGACGCAGGTAGGCAGCAGTAAAACCCCACGTGAACAAATTCCACCGGTATGACTCACAATGTATATTTAATATTTACTAAAACAAAAATGGTGCAAACTTAATATCAGGCCGTTAAAGGACTAATGTACGGTGGCCCGGAGAACTTGAGGAAACAAGCAAACACTCAGAGAATCGCTGCGAGCGGCTCAGACGACAGCCGACGTGTTTCACAAAGAAGCGATGAACCGGGCTGCGACTTATTGAATTAAAACAACAAGTGGATCATGTGTAAAATAAGACGCTCATTCATGCGTGACGGCGACTTTTCAGTATGTGACTTTAATAAAGTTAAAGTGGATGCACGCTCCTCTCCACCCCCTGTAGGCAGCTTGGTCTCTGATTTAAGGCTCAAACATTTGTGTGTAGGCTGTTTCACGTTCGACCTATATATGATATTATCTTTATAGAAAATGTATGGATGAGCTAAAAGCAACTAAAATGGTCTCAACTTGTTGCACCCTCCTCTGCTGCAGTGGTTGTAATGGCTCTGACTGGAGGATCAGCGCCAGCAGCTGTTAATCTTGATAAAACCACTAGTCACAGTAGAAGAAGCAATTTGCTAACTTTTCAAATTTAGTGCAAATATAAAGCAAAGTAAAAAAAGTCCTTCCACTTCCCACTGAGAAGTGGCAGGATGACACCGTGCCACACAAAGATATATTTTATCCTTCAGAGGAAATGATTTATAGACATTAATTCATGTGCACAAACTTTAAAACAGATAATAATCCATCATATTAAACATGAAGCTCCAGTTTCTGTTTTATTCCCATGGCCTGTGTCACATTATCCTCCGCTTACTGTCAGTCAGCAGGACAGCGAAGGAGTAATGTGTTCCACAATAAAACAATACACCCTCATTACTGCTTTGATTTAACAGTTGTGGATGTTGTTGTGCGGCTCTCTGTGAACTACTCTGCTTCATTTAAACTGTGATCCGATGTTCTGAAGCTCTGGACGTTCCCGGTCCTCTCGCCTCTCTGCGGGGCGACCGGCTGTGATCCGGGAGCCTGGGTGTGTCCGGACTTCACTGTGTGTATTTAAGTGATTTTGTATTTTCTTTTTATCTTTATCTTACTGAGGTGCACTAACCCTGATCTCTGTGTGAGCGCTCAGTGTTGCACATTCCTGACACGGCTTAAGCTGCTTTCCAGAAACGCCGCCCAAACGCTTCTTGGCCCGCTCTTTAACCGGTGTAAATCAGTGGGGTTTATTGCCCCGGGGCAGCTCTGCTCAGGTGCCAGTGGTCAATCACAGGAACATATATTAAACTGGAAACTTAAATACATTCCAGTGGCTCTTTAAATGCACTGGAATTTGTGATTTTGTCATTTTCTGCGTATCCCACCCATTTGTAAGGCCAAATCAAATTATCGTCATCGTGTGGCTTTACTGGAAATCAGACCAAAGGAATAACAGTGGTGGTGAAAGTGTGTGCAGGTGAACTCAGCGCTGACCCAACCCAAACACTCGACATTAATATTACAGCTCTTTGTTGTGGGGGGGGGGCAAACTTTACATGGGAAGAAATTATGTTTCTCTCTCTCTTCTAAAATCCCCACTAAACAGGAAAAGCTAATGAAATGAGTCAACAGGGGAAGTCCAGTCCGCGGGGATCCGAGGAATAAGGACCATATTTTGCCCTAGAGGTTGAGTAAGAAACCTGAGCAGCGTGTATGAACTCCTAATCTGTCAGTTTGGTAAATGTTCAAGGTTAAATCAAATTTAGTGCCTCTGCTTGGGTCTGGATGAAGGGGCTTTTTCTTTGGAGGGGGGGCTCCGTGGTGTATTTTTTATGTTGGTAAAACTACATTTGGAGCATTAATTTCCTCTCTGTCGCCTCAAAACAGAAAAATGTGACTGACAGACTTTCTCCGCTCGGTGTAGGTTGTTTAGTTGGTGACGAACTGTAGAAGCAAAAGCTCCATCCATTCAGATGAAGCTGCGGATGTGTCTGAGCGAGAGTCTTGGGGCTCGGAGCGTCGTAACCCAGTCAGGAGAAAAGGTTGTGCGGAGAGGAAAGGTAGCGAGGCCAGGAAACAGCAGCTGAGGGACACCGAACCCTCGGGACGTAGCAGAGGTCCAGGAAGACGGAGTGCAGAGAGGAGGACAGAGGTGTCGTGTCTGGGGAGTAATAAAGCTTCTCTTGATTGAAAGCAACATTAAACTCACTGTAAGTTTGTTTGATCGATGAGGCAGATGTAATAATCTTGTAACTGTATTTAAAAGACAAAGGAAACAGACACGTCGACCGGGGATCACAGCTAGAAGTTCACCCAATCTTTTAGCAACGTCAACGTTAGCGACTGATTCGCATCAAGTTGCCGAGCAACACTGTTTTGCATGCTATGACGCTAGTTAGCACGTGGTTCCCTCCCATCATCAGCTTCTCTTCACCGCCTCACCTGCAGCACCTGCAGCGTCAGACGCCATGCATCGTTTCTTTCGTTAAATGCTAAAGGAAACACGCTGCAGCAGTGATCAGCGTATATCAACATGTTCTCATTGTGCTCGGGAACAAATGTTTGATGGGAACCAAAGTTTAGTCGGTTGTGTTCTCTAGTTCAACTTCCTCTGACACCACCCAAGACGCACCGTCAACGGACGTGGCGCCGCTCACCGCCAAGAGACTCTGGCTCACATACAAAATGAATGACTTCCTGTCACTTTGATGCTCTCGCCACTCATTATCTCCAGGCTTCTCTTCACTCCCTTCCGTCATCTGAGAGTCAGTGGATATTTTAAAGAGAGCTTGTCGTCACTTGATTCGCTTCTCACAGTGTTTTCTGTTTTGTTTCTTGCCGTTGCCGCCGTCGGTGTGGGGTCACGCTCCCTCCTTCTTGCCGGCTGTGTCATGCCAACAGTTCTTGTAGCTTCAGGCTGTGTGACTGTTGTCTGATCAAAGCCCGATCCACAGTGATCACCCTGGAAAGAGTCCCGTTCTCAGTCTCCCATGAATCACATGAGCCTGCAGGGGACAGCAATCCCACCCGTGTGTAAATATTTGACAAACCAAAGACAAAAATGGCAAAACTGATGAAACATAAGTCATTTTGTCATTTTTCATGTGCCTTTTCTTTTTTTACTTACCTTACCATTTAGACATGCTGCAGTAAATGTTTTGTGCAGCCTGGTGTGATGTCATTCTTTCAAAAAGTCATGCAAGTGTGTGGCTTTGTTTTTAAGACAGTATGATCATCTAATTTAAATAAAGCTCGCTTCAGCTGAGAGAAAACAATAAGAACACAAACCTAAAGTTTAAATTTGTAACAGATTAGTGAGAAATAATGTGAGCACTAACAAAAAATAAGTGATGCCATATTCCCACCCACACACTGAGCTCGTTTCTGCATAAACTGAAGCAGATCTTTGCCTCTTCACTTCAGAGGTTGTCATCTCCAATCAGCTCCACCCTGCATCCAGCAGATCCAGCAGATCCAGCCCAGTGTTGGAGGGGCGGTAACTGTGCCAGGTCCAGGGTGATTCATCAGAGCAGGTATTAAAAAGCATGACTTGACTTTTCTGTCTTTCCCATGGTTCTCAGGTTCTTGGCCCACAGAGGAACTTCAGCTCAATCAGTGATTCAAAGCAGCTTCCACCTCGTTGCTCTCCACTGGCATCAGCCCCCCCCACCCACACAGAAACACAATGTTAACTATAAGGGGATGTATGTATTAAATAATTATATACATCCTCTGGAAATATGAAGATAAGTATAGAACATATACAATTTGCACATGTACATATATCAAAAATATCTATAATGAATTTTTATATGGTATAACATGTCGCAACCATATATGTTAATAATATATATTTAATTTATATATGTGAGTTTATTAAAAACAATACAAATTAATCTCATTAATTTAAACATGTCTGTCTAAGTGGTCTGAGACTTTCAGACTCACTGTATATAACATCAGTTGGGATGGATATATATTCACGTCTACAATATAAACATACATATGTAGCCCTTGCTGAAACGACTGATTTATTTTGATGATAATTATTCATAATTCATAAAAGTTCATTATGTATTGAAGTGGTAAAAATTCATAAATATGGTTAAAATGCAGAGCAAGTTAAAAATGTAAAATAAGTGATCTGTTCAGTACCATTCAGTGCCATTTCATAGTGTTTGTGAGATATGTATTATTACTTGTTTTGTGAGTTGTCAATCATTCATTTCTTTGACAGTATTGGCAGGTGTATAGCTCCAGTAACTCTGGCCAATCGTAAAACAGTCTGTAGGTGAGGGGGCGGGACATAGCGGGAAGTTTGATTGACGTGAGCAGAGCGAGTTACCTTGACCGAGTCCGTGCTGGAGTGATTTGGTGGACCAGAGTTTTTATTTTTGTGGGGAAACGACCAGTTTACCTGACGTGAAGAACTTTGTTACCATCCGCGAGGTAACTATGAGCATAAGAGTGTTTTTGAACTGTGATGAAGTTCTACAGTGTAAAACGGACCGTTAACGCTAACCGCGATTAGCCGTTAGCTTTAGCCTCGAGCCTGTGCGGTTAGCTAGCTCTCTGCTCTGTATAAACATGCTCGGTTAGCTTGAGCTAAGGCTAAACCGGCATGAAGCAGCCTGTGGACTTGGAATTTAGCTTGTGAATTTAATTTAGGAGGAGAAGACGGATGTTTTGAAGGCATTAAAGAGGGAAGCAAAGCTCCTGTGAACTAGGTAGGATCTGCATCCTCCTTGCTGTGTGTGTGAGCCGCTGCCGCTGCCGCCGCCGCCGCCGCTACCGCTGCCGCCACCGCTGCCGCCACCGCTGCTGCAGCGCCCGGGCGGTGATCTGTTCATCTCCTTTTCCCTACTAACTGTCGGGAGCTGTGAGTATTGGATTTGCACGTGCCTTTTATTTTTTCTTCTGCTTGATAAAAGTGAAGCGGCCAGTTTGTTTTAGGCCACAACGCACCCAAGCTACGACACAGGCCTGCAACAGGGGGTTTCAATAACTGGTAGAGACCGTTGTGGACCAAGTGTGCGTGTGTGAGTGCGTGTGGGTCCATCATATTCCTGAATTTAATGTTTTGTTTCATTTTATGTGATGTTTTGGATATAAGAGACTGAATAACAGCTAAACCGGTACTATTTCTGTTGAATATTAACACTCTCAATAAACCCAAGGGATTTATGTAATTTTCTGTTATTTGTTTTGAGCGTAAAACATTACGACTAAAGAGTCTTTACATTTCAAGTTTTGGGATTGTGTGGTGTTTTATTTGGTTTAAAGCATAAAACAAAGGGAATATCATAAGAATAACCCAGGCCCCCCCTATATGTACATAGGCGGGTGTTACACATACATAAACGTGTGTGTACGGGCTAGACGTGAAATTATTCCAATTTCTAATAGGTTTTATATATAATTTTAACGTGTGTATTTATTTTATGCGAACATATATTTCACATATAGAAATTCAGTATGTACATATATTACATTTGCATGTGGTTAAACTCCTCCACACACATTTATAATCACATGAGACTCACAACAAGCCTCTGAAAACTCTTTCATTGTCTTTCCTTGAGAATAAAGACGACGCTCGGCTGGAGAAATGAAACGACCTGTAAACCTGCTGCAGCGCTCCTCACACCCACTGGGACCAGACATACATGCATCCAAGTGTGCAGAGCCGCTCACACACATGTCCGACCCACACTGTCCCATAAAAGACACATCATTTCATTTTATTATTTTACTCCCTGAAGTAGAAAACGGATTGTCTGCACACCTGTATCATCACACAGGTGCATCAGAGAACGTGAAGAAGAATCCTCCATCCTCACGGTCTCATCGTTTACGCTCCATTTATTCCATTTCAACATGAGACACAGTTGAGATTAAAGTCAACAACCAAACGACCCAGATGTCAAATTGACGGCAAAGAAAAACTTTCTCATGAAATAATTTGAGCTCACTTCCTAAAACTACATCCACAATAATCCAACACCTCAGGCTCAATTAAACAGTTAGATCCCTCTGAGTCTGCCGCTGCTGCTGTGTGGGAAAGGGGATGTGAGGCGGCGATCCATGGTCTGTGTGAGTGTGTGTGAGTGACAGAGAGAGAGAGAGAGAGAGAGAGTTGTGACCAAAGTGGGTGACAAACACTCATTTTCCGCCCTGATAGCCAGAGCAGTGGGAACTTCCTGTGGGCAGCACACTCACAGAGCAGCTAAAGCCCAGACGCAGCCGTCACGCAGGGCGACGCAGCAGCAGCAGTGTAACAACATCCAGCGCCGTCTCCCATCCATTCACTCTTACGTAACAGCTGATTTACGACACGATTACCACCACCACTAAAACATACGTGTGACAGTGTGGAAAAAGAATATTATACACATCGTAAAAACTGACTTTGAACAGGTTTATAATGAATTGTATATTTCACTTCTGAATCAAATTAACTAAATTAGATTAGATTGTAAAAACAGGGCTGAAGACTTTAAACCCAAAACATAAAGTCAACAGGTCAAGTTTTGGCCTGGTAAACATGTGACCAGTAAAAGAAGCTGTTAATAAACCAGACGGACGAGGAGGATTACTGCTGTAATAACAGGCGTGTGATGTCCGGTCAAACTGCTTGTTTCCGCTTCACTGACATGTTCAATATATTTAATGCTCCTAAATGACTTGACAGTTCAGTTTTGTTGATAAGTTTCATTCACAAAAATATCAGCCAGGAGTCGACAGAAGCTTCATGTCAGAAGTCATATTAAATATGTGGGAGAAGACGAGGGGGGGGGGTAACAGTCATGGAGGCGCCGTCCCTCACATCAACCTAATACATATTCCACAGTGAGTTAGCACGTCAGTGGATCATTAAACCTGTACGTGACTCCTGCAGCAGGTCTGCACCGTTCATGAATCAAGAGAAACTTCCAAATATAAACATTTTAAAACTAGTGAATGCAATAAATTCTTTCAAACTACTCATGTGCACCGCTTAAAAAGGGAGGGTGTAGCGACAGAATCAAGTTGCATTATGGGACGTGTGTTTGGAAACAGACGTGAACCTGAGTACAGAACGAAAAGGAAACTGTGCTACTCCAATTCTGATCGTTCTTTTAGTGTCAAATCCTCCAACTGCAAGAAAGAGGACTTGGACTAGTGACGGACCTGTGACTTGGCTTAGACCCGAGAGTCTGTGCCAACAGCAGCGTGGAAAAACAGCTCTTGGTGACGGAGGTTCGATTACCCAACCTCAGAAAGAAAAGAAAGAGGGTGAAAGGGGCTGAAGTTACCAAATCATCCCACATTCAACTGCGTAAACTGCTGTGGACAGTGTGTCGTAAGCTTGACTCGAGTGAGAGACTGTAAGAGCACATTGTGTCATGAGCTGTCAGAGAGTGTTGGGCGGGAGCGACGCCGTTCTGGGTGGAGACAGGCGGGTTGAGAAAGGAGGGTAATCTGACCCCGCTGTGTCAAAGTGGGATGTTTAAACGACTGAACAAAAATTTACTTGAAACTAAAAAACCTGGCTCTGAGTTGATCTTTTCCCTGGAAGCTACGGTTCAACACACACACACACACACACACACACACTATTGCAAAGTCATTTTAACTGTTCCAGGTAATGGAGGTGAATCAGAGTAAATCAACGTCAGCTCATGATGATGACCAGCTTCCACGTCGTCCCATGGAAGGACTCACTGTTGGCTTCCTGATATTCCCCGTAGTCTCTCGCGCGGTCGGCGTTCCAGCTCTGTGTTTAGATGACATCATACAGTTACACACACCGGTCGTGTTGTTGTGACTCCATAGAAACAATGAGGTAACACAGAAAGGTATGGAAAACCTCTCCAGCGTGACTAAAGTTTGTTTTTGTGTGTGTGCAGGGACAGAAATGAAAAAGCTGGAGATAACTGAATCCAGCACAACGAACAAAGAGCAAAGAATAAATAAGAAGTTATTGTTGTGTATTTCATTCACCTTTGTACATGTGGTTGTACTGAAAGTCCAGTTCTGCACTTCAGAATCCAGAACCAAGAGAAAGCAGCTAGCAACCAGTTAGCTTAGCCTAGCATAGAAAAACGGGCACACAGGAGAACAGGTGACAAAATCCACCTGCCAGCCTCTCTAGAGCTCGACCAATGAACGAATGGTTTTATGTGTGGCTTCCTACACGTTTTACTTAGTGAGCTTTAGAGGTGCTGATACGTTCTGACAGAGCCAGGCTAGCAGTTTCCCCCTGTTTCAAGTCTTTGTGCTAAGCTAAGCTAACCATTTGCAGGCTGGATCTTATATACATACATGTGTGGTATCAATCTTCTCATCTAACCCCCGGCAAGAATACAAACAATGAATGTTTCCCAAATTATTAAACCATTTCCAAGTGCAATGAAGATGTTTTTTGATTGGTGGTTTCATGTCACAAAAAAAAGAGGTTGGTAACAACAAGTGACAAATGAAAACCTGCACAATTAGTCCTCTTTTGTAACATTTCTGAACATGTTAATGATGTAATGACAGTGTGCTCTGTGGATAAATGTTGCTTCACTCATTATTAATTTAAGTCTGCTGCGGCTGCTTTTCACTGCTGCTGCCGTTGCTGCTGCTGCTGCCGCCGCTGCTGCTGCTGCTGCTGTTGTTGCCGCTGCTCTTCGCCGCTGCTGCCGCTGCTGCGGCTGCTCTTCGCCGCTGCTGCCGCTGCGGCTGCTCTTCGCTGCTGCTGCTGCTGCTGCTGCTGCTGCTGTTGCTGCTGCTGCTGCGGCTGCTGCTGCTGCTGCTGCGTCTGCTGCTGCTGCTGCTGCTGCTGCGGCTGCTGCTGTTGTTGCCGCTGCTGCGGCTGCTCTTC
>NW_019525171.1:76092-78854 GCF_002814215.2 Seriola lalandi dorsalis | reverse complement strand
CACACACACACACACACACACACAGAAAGAGAGAGAGAGAGAGTTTCAAACCAGTCCAAAAATGGGAACTGGCTTCTTTTTGTTGTGGAGAGAGTTGCAGGTATTTTCCACTCCAGCTCCAGACTGATCCAGCTCTGTCTCCTGGACGGCCCGATAAAAGCCCTGTGACCTACTTAGAAATAACTGATGGCAAACAGTTGACTCCATGTCACTGCGGTCCCTGACTCCACGCCTGCTGTACAGTATGCACACTGTAGCTGCAAATTCTTTGGATGCCCATAATTACTGTGGCAAGTGCTGCCGTGTTGCTCAGCCTGAGTGCAATGTGGCCGAGGTCCTGATTTAGCAGTTTGGTAATCAAACCACCGAGTCCTCTCAATGAGGAGACCACCTGCTGCTGGTTAAACTTGGCTGCTCTATTTCTTGCCAAACATGACCAGAAGACGCTGTATTATTTTATTCTATTACCACCACTGCAGGAGCTCGTGTTGGACTCAGTTTCAGTTCGAAACAGCTTCAGAATTTATGAAAAATCATGTTTAAGAATCAGAAAATCACTGTTGCTCCTAATTAACAGTCACTTATATCCTGGCTCCTCTCATAAACACGTGCCTTATTCTTATAGGCAAAGTCTTAGGAAATATGTGGTATTTTACAGGTCTGTACCATTTCCAAATAATCTCCTGAGAAGTTTCCTGGAAAGAACCGTATAATTTCATACTAATTACAAGTAGAGTGTGATCAGGTGGTACATTTCCAGTTATTTATGAAGTTGCTTGCTGTGTTAAGCTAGGACACCTTTGAGTTTTATTCAGAGAATAGCAGGTCAGCTGAGCACACAAACAGTCAAATGTTCCTATAAACAAATAAGAAAGTGAATAAGTTTATTTCCCAGAATGTCAAACTTGATTTAATATTGCTCCTTCTCATCAAGACAATAATAGTGGAGGAGCTGGGTTATCTACGACTGACCACGACTTTATGGCTCTTGTGTAATCTTACAACAACTTACAAACTCCAGCTTGGAGCTAAACTGTGTTCATATCTTCCTTATCAAAGAAATGACACACACCCCGCCCACTTTTCTCTCGCTATTTTACCTTAAAGCGATAGTTTGACATTTCAGAAAATAAACTTATTCACTTTCTTTGAGTTTGATGAGGAGCCTCTATTTTCACAACTGTTTGTAAAATATGCAGCTGCAGCCAGCAGACAGTTAGCTTAGCTTAGCATAAAGACTACAAACGGGGAAACAGCTAGCCACGCTTCAAATTTGGTCAGTACAATCTTAAGACTTTTGCAAAGATAAATTGTGAAGCTTTTTAAGGGTCATTCAGTGGTGCTAACCCTTTGTGAGAGGCAGTTGTTGTAACTCTATTATTAGTTGTCCAATCTGCCCCAAACAAATGCATAACACCTTCATGATGCTTCACTGTGAAAATGGTGAGTTTTCGTTAAACAGCTTGACGGCGCGACGAATTTTGATGCTTTGACATTAAACAAGAAATTGTTATAGCTGTAAAATACATTGTCCAAACTTCATCTTGATGACCCACACTGATGACAGCTGCTTGGTAATATGAAGTCGTGGTCAGAGCGCCACCTACTGGATACAGGAAATAACTCTTAAACTGAGGTTTTTCCTCACCGCTGTCCAGGTTTTTGCTTATGGGGGGAACTGTTGGGTCTCTGTAATCAGTTTTATAAAGGTCGAGACCTGCTCTATCTGAGAAGTGCGGTGCGATAACTCCCGTTGACTCGACCTCCACTAATGTCACATTATCTGTTTTTTTTAGTGAAAGAAACAACCCGGGTAGTTTCGGTTTTCTTGTCGCTGTGTGATTCCTATAATAAGTAAAGTTTTAACTGCACTAAACCCCCTCTGAAATCTCTCTCCTTGCTTCACTGATCTGGGCAGGATTTTTCTTGACCTCGCTGTGTGGTCTCCTGCTGTTTCCCAACGTCTCTCTGTGGAGCCTGCCGTCCAAATCACATCTAACTGTCACATTTACACTCAGAGCGTTTGCTCCGTCGCAGGGTAACACTGAGGAGTTTTATATTTTCCCCGTGGATTGAATCAGCTCGTGGCATCTTCTGTTACTTTTCCCCCTCAATTCCTCTCCTGTTCTCCGAGTTTGGAGGAAATGTGTTTGGACATAATGTCGGAGCACGGAGAGTAAACAACACTCTTGGCTTAAATTTACAATTTCTGGATGTCTGAGGTCTGAGCGAGCGCCATCCTCCGGACCGATATGTACTGAAGCTGCGTTAATTCGCCCCATTCACCGCCTCGATGACTGCTCCACATAACACCGTTAATTAGCCGACTGTGACTAACTCTCACACACTTGCACACATGAACATGAAAATACCTTGGAGTCCCTCGAGGATAAATACCTATCTGCTCATCCACGAGTCACTCCAAACAATTTAGACAAGAATACCAGCTCTGTTTTGAGAAGCAGCGTAGTTAATGTGCAGCGCTGGAGAGGAGAGAGAGCTCAGTAAAATCATAACTCATGACCACCCCGGTCACACAGTCACAGAGGAGCAGTTATATCGCGGCGCAGACATACCTTAGGAAATGTGATTTAGAGTTAATGGTTAATGTGCATCATGGGACGTGCCAAAATGTGCTATGAATGTGCGACGCAGTGAGTCAAGTGTGGTTATAAGTAGAATAATCACATGAAGAAGAGTGTCATTGCTTTTCAGCGGGAGTTAGGGGAAGTCCAACTTGCCCCCCCACCCCCAACCCCACC
>NW_019525171.1:75039-76072 GCF_002814215.2 Seriola lalandi dorsalis | reverse complement strand
TCCCTCCCCTCTCTTTTTCTTTCAGCATCAGAGTTACAGCCTGGCAAAATATTTTCTAAGGAATCAGACCTAAGTTTTCATGCACTGTGTGTGTGTGTGTGTGTGTGTGTGTTGAACCGTAGCTTCCAGGGAAAAGATTAACTCAGAGCCAGGTTTTTTCGTTTTAAGTAAATTTTTGTGTGTTACACTGTACAGTTCTCACCTATCGGCCCCAGAAACACTTTGTTGTCCAACTTACTGTGATGTGTCTTTTCCTAACAGTCTACAGACGAGTGAAGTCATTACATACGTCTGCTGGTCACTGTGTGAAGTCAGGCCCTGAGAGGAAACATCAGCACCTCACACACACACACACACATGCACACACACACACATGCACACACGCACACACACACTTCTATTGCTCTTAGAAGCCTTTGAAGAAACGCCTGTGCAAGCCCTGCAGAAGAAAAGTCTTATATCTTCATGACCTTTGAAGATTACAGTCAGAGTTTTGGTTGGTCAGCTGTGTATGTGTGTGTGTGTGTGTGTGTGTGTGTGTGTGTGGAGGATAAACACAGAAGGGGAGATATAGCTTCAGGGTGTAAAGGAAACCACTCACTCAGCAGTCTTCAGTCTTCAGTCCCACACTCTCATCCTGACCCTCCGTTGTGAGCGATGTGCAGGAAAGAGCATTAGACACGGACTGACCTGCACTTATTGTTATGTATATATTACACACACACACTGAGACACACAGATTCACAGGTCTGGGTAATGGGAAAGATAACAATCCTCAGGTCCAGAGTAAGAAAACAGACTTTTCTCTCTTGCATAATGAACCTCAGTAACCCGACGTCTGCAGAACGTCCAGTCCACAAGAACTGGAACAATGGAGCCGGACCAGGACTCATAAAACCATCCTAGGTACAATCTTCAGAAAACATTCCCTCCTCTCCTCCTTTCTCCATCCTCACAAAGATCCTGTTTGTATCTCCTCATCAGAGAGCGATCGCTGCATTCCTGCTGGCTCGCCCCCCCCCCCACCACCACC
>NW_019525171.1:53740-74948 GCF_002814215.2 Seriola lalandi dorsalis | reverse complement strand
CAACAATCCACACATTATTGAGCCATTAACCACTGACCTCTGGCTCTGTGAGCAGCCTGGACCTCTGATAGGCCGGAGGAGGGCTCAGAGAACGAGAGTGTGGATGGAGATGGCACAGTGGGAGCTTTGTGAGATGAAACAAAAGCTACGTTCAATTAAAAATCAGTTCAGAGTCTTTGCTGCCGTCTCTCTTCTAAATGGTCCAGGACGTGGACCGAAGCTGCACCATCCTGAGATAACACACAGCCCGGTCCACTCTCCTGCGACACATGACTCTTTTCTCCTGCCAAGTCTGAAAATGAGTCCCTTAATTTGCTGGTGCAGACGTGTCTTACATTTCTCTCTCTGATGATGATGATGATGATGATGATGATGATGCACTCACCACGCCCACCTGTTTACCAGGTATCACTGCAGCTAAGCATCAATAATAATGTGTTAAGTGGTGAACGCATGATGCCATGTGTTCGCTGATGTGTTCACTCTCATGCAAACTTCACATCCTGAGGGCTGAGAGGGTCAGAGGTCAAAGTTGATGAGGTCACAAACTGTGCCATGGGAGCCGTTTGCCGGGCTGAGCGACTTCCTGTTGGCTCGTGAGAGTCTGAAGAGACACTTAGTTTCCGGCAGGAGCTGGATCAACCAATCAGCACCACACGTCCTTTTCACAACACGTTACTCCTGGTGTCGCCTAAAACTGAGACTTTCAGAAACGCTGCTGGACCTGTTTTATTTTGAAAAATCATTGACCTTTGGAAACAATCACATAGACACCCATGGCCTCTCCTGATTGGCTGTCATCAGCCTGGACTACCTTGTTGTCTTTGCAGCAGCTGCTGTTCACTTACATTCTCTGTGTCAATGCTACAACTGATCAACAGCAGGGGAGACAATCTACTTCCTGTTTACACCGGCCTGCACATGCCCAGTGTGCGTGAACGGTCATGTGATGTGCATTTTCAGGAGAGAAAGTCAGGACAGAGATTGTTGTGGTCGTCTCTACTGAGTTTTTTTTCATTTTAAAATGCCGTTTAAATAAAAAACCCTTGGTGCCTGAAGACGTGTCGGCTCCTCTGCGACTCACCTTTCTCTTTGCACACCTGTCGTGACATCTATGTGGATCTTTGGAGAAACATAACTCGAGCCTCAAAGCAGCGATTCAATATGGATCCACTGCAGCGCTGCAGAGTCTGTCACTCTCATGGACTCCTATTTCTCACTGCCCATGAATCCATGATGAAACTTGTCAGATTTAGTCATAAATGAGTGTTGTGGTTCTCCACAGACCCTCAGTGTTGGTCTGTGGGGACGTTTCTGCAGGAAGGCACCTGCAGCCTGAGAATGAAGCTTTCCAGAAGTGATGCGACGGTCCGCTGCATGTTGGGGGTGTTTATGTGCATGTGTGTGTGTGTGTGTGTGTGTGTGTGTGTGTGTGTGTGTGTGTGTGTGTGGTATTCCCCTGTCATCACCTCAGGGAGAGCTGTGCGCTTCTCTCCTGCTTCGTCAGCGTTTTCTTCCCACAGCAGGGAACACTAGTGGAAAGCTGTCGAGGTGCAGATTCAGAGAGGAAGAAGCTGCTTGGCACAGTCATGATTTCCGACTCTACACATCCATGTTTCTCTCCGTCATCTCACGGGACTGGAGGCTTGTCGAAGGAGAGTTAATGGTATCAGAAATTTGCTTTTGGAAGTCAGGATTAGTGGCTGGATGTGCAAAATATCTGCAGCGCTGAATGCATGAACACGAGGAGTCCCAGCTCTTGTTAAAACAAACTGCACATTCGCAGCGCTGCAAAAACTGCAACTTGCACTAAGGAGCTGATCTGGCTGCAGCTTTGAGCAAAGCTGACGATGAGCAGACCCACGTCCCATCATCACATACGCACTGAACATCTCGTAAGCAAAGCATGTGGGTTCCCTCGCTTTGATTCGGTTTATATACTCTGTGTTTTTGTGTTGGGAAATCGAGGGGAATATTTGTTTTTTTTAGTGTGAGTCACGAGGGAAAAAAGGATAAGCAAACATAAAACCTCAGTGAGGAAGTCTTAAGTCGCAAATGAAACATTCCAGCGTAGGTTGTTTAATTGCACATTCTCCTTTCACGCTGTTGCCAAATGTCCGGAGATGTTTTGCAAGAGCAGTGATGGATTTCCTGACCAATGGCTGCTGTTGCTGCACAATCCTCCAGGAAGCAAAGTCATTGTGAAACTGGGAAACATTCTGCACATAGTATTGTCACCAAAGCCTCGAAATACTAAGAAAAGAGAGACACTGAGCCAAATTAATGTTGACTTGATCATAAAATTTCTGCACCCTCCGGTCGGAGCTGTTGCCTCAGAGCGAGATCCTCGTTTGAACTCCATCAGGGCCGAGCGGCGGCTTTCTGAGGTGAAGCTGCGTGATCTCCACGTGTTCGCGCCGAGAACACGCGTGTCACATATTAGGAACGCTCCTCCCACTTACACTGACCAGAGCACAGGCCTCACAGCTACAGAACACATAGAAGTGTGCTAACATATAGAGTTTAGCTTCACAGCCACACGTGTGACATCACTGCAGACGTCAGATGAACATGCATGTGTGGACGTGGGCTCGCACTGCTTTCCTCTTTGCCAGTCTTACCCAACATGAACTCCTCCCACTTCAGTATGATCAGTCACAGATGCCAGAGAGATAGAAACAGAAATGATCTCTAAACAGCTTCAGTGAGTTTCAGATGTGCCTGGAAATTGTTCCTATTTGTGAAACGTTTAGGACTTTTGGCCTTTCATGTGGATCCAGAAACCTTCTCAAATATGTTCCTACTCTTAAACCTATGCAATTCATTGATGCCAGATGGCAAAATGTGCAAGTTAAAGTCAAAGATTATTTAAATATTCAAAGCTCTCAGCTCTAATCTGCAGATGCAGCCATGCCAGATTCATTAATGTTTACATGACATGGACCAATCAATACTGATTATTCCAAGACGATGTAAAGAACCTATTGATGTCACATCCCAAGACTAATGGACTCAATTAGTATTCAAAGGCCCACTATATATTTATGAGGTTTAAACGAGGACGCAGGGCAAACCGCGTTCATTTTCAGCAGACGCCGCTCTGACTCACACGCCAGCGTTCCACTAATACTGCTTCCTGTGTTCAATGACAGGTGCAGCGACACACACACACACACACACATACTTGACAGATACGGCGAGCTCAGCTGTTGCAGACCGGCCTAAAGCAGCGGCGTGTCACTCAACACGGTCTGCAGGCGAACGATTCAGATTCAGCGAAGGCATTTCCGCCCTGCGTGTCACTCTTGGATCGCTCTCCTCTCGGTCTTTAGTCAGATAAACCACCAAACCCCACTCTGGCCCGGGTGGAAGTGGATCATCAATACTCACAAATATCCCCCGTCACTGAGGGGAATCCAGGGTCCATGTTTGCGCAGAGAAGAGCGTCAGACACACCCTCATTTCCCTCATCTGCTCGCTGTGTCACGACTGTAATGGCAACAATGTGTGAAAGGAGGGGCGCTCGACTCCGGGCCCTGTCTTCACTCCTCTGTGAGTCACCCCGTGAAAGAAAGAAAAAATAAACTGTTTTGTCTTAATGCATTTTGAGCATCTGTGCTGCGCACGTCACACACACATATCAGCAGATCAGTGGCTGGTATTCAGAGGCTGACTTCAGATCCGGTGTGGCTGGTGTGATATTGTACCCAGGTGGATTGATTCTGACAGCGGAGACAGTGCAGCTCCAGGATAGCATGGCCGCCTGTGCCAGACATGCACACCTTCTCCTCTTACCGCTGGGCCCAGGTTCAGTCACGCAGGCAATGCTTTGATGCTCGAGCACAGTAGCTATAAATGACGGTGACGAGTTCTCCAAAATCCTGCCAACCGCCGGCGTTAGCAGGTACAAGTAGCAACTACAGTACGGTATCACTACACACCTGTCTCTCTGCTCATTGACTGAAAGGGGATGATGCCCGCTGCAGTGTGGTTAACCACTAAAGGGCCAAACTTGGTAGGATCTATTTTTACAGAGGGAGAGACCGAGGCTGTGTGGATGAAAAGTGAGAGGTTTGGATTTTCAGAGTGAGAGATGCTGTATGTGGGACAGCAGGCCTGCAGGTATACTGTGTCTTCTCCCTCCACGTCTCACTGTATCTGGGTTTTTTTGCAGGTACCAGGTGTTTGCTGCTGCAGGGACAGTCTGTGGGAAATGGAGACACATTTGATGCAACGCAATAATGGGTTCCCGAACCATGGAGCCACGAGTAAAGACTACCCAAAAAGAAAAGAGTTGTTTTGACTCAGTATTAGTATAATTGTTTCATATTACTGTTGAGTTATTTACCGAAACTTAAATAATCCATGTGTGTAAAGCTCCTCCAGTGTAAAGGTCTGTGTCCATGTGTAGTGTGATTATAGATCAGCTCTAGCTTCTATATTAATACTGTGAAAGTATCAAAGCCTCAGTCCACAGAGAAATGCACACAGCCTGTATTCAGAAACTGAGCCTTAAAACCAGCCGTCAGGACTTCTGGAACTTTGTGATGTCACAACAAAGCAGTCACCAAGCCCCGCCCACCTGGACCCACCATCCAAACCTTGCAGGATTTGGTTTCTCTGAGTGAAATCTGCTATATTTTTATTGGATCACTCAGAAAACAGTCAGCCAATCATATTCCCCAAACTCATTGTCCAGCATCCAAAATGTCCTTGTGACTGTGTTGAACACCTGGACGCCCTGAAAGTTATTCATCTGCATTTCTTTCTGGTAAATGGGAAGAGATACAGTAAAGTGATCCAAAGTCTGTGTCTCATTTTTTATATTTTAAAAACATGAAAAGGTGAGAAGTCCATGACCCAGTTCTCCGAAAAAGAAGCCAACCATTTTTCTAGAGCCAAGCAAAGTCACGTTTAAATTCCTCTGGCATGAAACGGTCCAAGTCTGAATCCAGCATGTGGATAGATTTCGATTCAGGCATCACAGATGTCACAGTGTCTGTGTTGTTCATCTGAGTTGAGCCCATCAATCATTTAATACCCATTTATCCTGTTCAGGGTCACCAGATTTAGGTGACAGGCCGAGTGCACAGGGTCCGGTACAGGGTGAACACACAGACGGACCCACGGTGGCTCAGCACTGGGCCTCAGTTCCACTGTCTGCGTGGGTTTCCACCGGCTGCTCCGATTTCTTCCTAAACGCAGATTCAACGAGCTGCAGACTGCTGAAATTTCCCGTAGGTGTGAATGTGAGTGTAAATCATGCCCCCCCCCCCCCCGAAGGTTTCATATGAAAGGTTACACCAGGCCATTTGCAGTTGCTTTTCTCAGAACTTTATACCGTGATCTAATATTCACAAACATTAGTGACCCGGGTTCGTCAGCGCTGTGGATGTGGGAACTGTGATTCCAGTAAGTGTGCTGAAACCACCTGCTGCTGCCAGATATCCTACCTCCAGAGACAGCTGTGCGAATGTGCGTGCGTGCGTGCGTGTTTGTTTGTTTGACCTTATCCATTCAAGTTTGCATTCGTGCACTTGTGTGTACTTTTGTCTATGTGTGTGTGTGTCAGTGTCCAGCTCACGCATTCCTCCCGGATGGAGTCAGTGCTTTGGAGGACACCCTGCTGCCTGGACTGTTGAGTGTGTCAGGACTGTGAGGGGAAACGAGAGAGGAGAAAGAGAAAGTGAGCGAGGCCGGCCTTTAGAGGAACTCTTGGTGTAAAAGTACCCCCTTCCCCTCCTGCAAAACCTTTGCTGGATCCTGGAGGCTATTTCCTCCTGTGGTCCACAGAAATCACAGTTGTTTGCCTCTGACACATGTACAGGTGTATACCCCCACCGAGGACCCCCAGCCCCGAACCCTCAGGACGTCTCCTGGAAGCTTCGCTCTGTTTCCAGTCCTCCAGCCAGCGTTGGTCTCCCTCTTGTCCAGAAAAGCCTCTGTCTGGGAGGCCTGATTACACAGGAGCTCAGAGGTGGAGGAAGGAGCTGGATCTCTGTGTGTGTGTGTGTGTGTGTGTGTGTGTGTGGTAAACCACTACACATGCGTTTATAATGAAAGATTCAGCTGTGTGTGCAGCAATTTGTGCGTCAAGCTCAGCATTCATTGTTGTTTTTATTTTCAGCTAACATGGAAGAAGAGGCTGCTTTACTCCAGTCAGCGCTGCCATGGAAAGTGACTGATACTGGTTATACTGGTTATACTGGTTATACTGGTACGATGTGTTAGCTGATGTTCATTTAACATAAACACAATCCCTTTAAAAAAGAAAAAAAAAAAAGCCCAACAAACATACAACAAAAATAAATTCATCTATCAATCTATTTTCTATCATGTCTTCTCATGTCTTAGCATGCTAACCAGCTAGCCCTGGCCCAGCCAGCCAGTCTCACCACTTTCCGATACCGAGTCACTGTATCGTCCAACCTGCCCTGAAGAAGCAGCTGCTCAGAGGAAGCATGATGGCTGGTAAGTAAACAGCTGATTATGCTAACGTTGACTCTGTAGCACTACCATGACAATTAGCTCCTTTCAAATAGTTCTTATACAAGTTCTATATTTACTTTTCTCAATCATCCCGATGTATCTGTGATAACCTATCAATACACAGAGAATCTCTGGCTTTAATGGACAGTTTCTGACTCTGGTCTCTGGAACGTTTCATGGTGTTAAAGTCTTTAAGAGCAGCGCAGCCTGTTTCTGAACCCAGCAGCGTTAACATAATGTTGGACACTTACAGCGAATCTGAAAAGTCAACAGTGATTTTTCACCATCATGCGAACTTGTGAACTCGTGTAATCTTAAGTTTGTTCTACTAAATTTGCTTCACACACACACACACACACACACACACACGCTTTGGCTACCTGTGGGTCGACTCTCCAACATCAAACCAAACAGCGAAACCACAGAACAGCAACAAATCATCCTCCCAGGACTGTTGGTCTTTGATGTGCATGTTGTCGCGGCTCAGGGGAACGTACTCGCAGACAGAACCCAGAGCAGAACTCTGCTTCATGTTTTTACAGCCCTGCAAGAGCTCACAACATCAGCCTGCAGCTCTGCATAATCCTGCTATAAAGTCCATGAGCATTTCACTCGCACATGTACTGTGGAACCCCGAAGTGAAATGAATTTCACTACATCATATTATTTTTATTTTATCACATTAAGCCAGTGTTCACACTTATCGCCTTTATTAGCTTTAATCCCGTTTTATTGATGTAAATCAGAAGTTACTGAGCAGGTAGATGTTTTTTACTTCACCCTCATGGAGGAACCACATGACCTTTGCTCACAAAGCAGAGCCCAATGGAGGAAGATGAATTACATCAAATTATATAGTCTGAATAGTTTAAGTGCAGTTTAATGGTTCAAGGCTTGAGGTTCCTGTGCTGTACATTACATCACCTAATTAATGTGGGCTAAACTATCCAGCGTGCTTGCTAATGTGACAGCTTGACGACTGTTTTCATGAGTGAGAGCCAAGCAGCGCTGGGTGTGGCGGGTAGACCGGCGCTGCCTGGCTCTCACTCGTGAATCCAAGAGACCGTCGCCGCGACGTGTCACTGTACGCAGCGTCGTGAAGCCCACGGTGGTGTGACTGCTGTTATTCAGCTGCTGGAGTTTCAGAGTGAAACAGAAAGCATGAGGATCCTGACCCAGTGAAGAGCCGGAGTCGTGACGCTCAGACGGGGGATTTTCAGTTTGCATGATTTACACCACAAAAATGTTTCATAGTGCTCATCTTAAAGTTGCTGTTAAATTCAAAACAACTTCCATTTGGATGGAAAACAGACTTCTTCTTGGAAGTGAATTAACTTCGACGCCCTTTTCCCCCATTTTACCCCCCCAGTACTTTGACTTCCACCCCCCTCTCTTCCCTTTCTGTAAAGATTGCCACCATATGTTTTACAGAAGAATCCTACAACACGTCTGGCTCCAGTACCTCTGGCTGAGATACATGCTGGGCCTCTCTGGGCTCGGTAACCTTGGTAACTCCCACCAGTCGGTACTTTACCTTTACATCAACATGGCACCAGGCCTACACCGCCTGGGGTCCTCTGCTTTCTGTCTCTTCACCCCATCCATCCATCCATCCCCCCCTCTATTGTTCTCCATCCACAGCCCATCGCTGATCCAAGTCCTGCTCTCTTCTCATTTCCAAGTGTTGACCTTACATCAAGCTAATTGCACATGCTGGTTTTGCCGACAGTAAAGCAGAGGAAACAATCCTGCGACAGGCTAGAGTTAGAGTAAATGAATTTGTTAGTACTACAGCTCTGACAGGAGACGCTGGAGCCGTGGCTGTGAAGCAGACCAGTAAGAGACTCCTCATGTGGGACGTACAGATATGCAGCTTATATGCACATTTTATTAAAACAAGACTAGATGAAACCGGGTATATGTCTGCACCGCCAATGGTCAATGTGCAAAATTGAAAGTTGAAAAATAAAAGAAACTGGTGCAGAACAGCCGTAAACAACTGACATCATCCTGTCCTGCATCCTGTCTAGTATCAGCTGGTTTCAGCTGTTTATCAGTTTGCTTCTGTCCTACTTTCTGTGCTCACATACACAGTGTTTTAATACAGCATAAAATACAATAACACAAATACAGGAAAACACAAATACATTATAAATAATAATAAATACAGCAAATGGCATGCCAATAAAGCTGTTCTCATTTACATGTTTTTCTGTTTCTGTTGTTTGTTTCAGTTTGAAACAGTGACTGAAACGCAGCTCATTAACTACGTGTTGACTTCAGAGCTGCTGCTCAAATCCTGATTTTATAACCATGACATCGTCTCACAAAATCACCAAACACGTCAGTTAAAGACAAAGACTGAGCTGTGATTTCAGCTGGATTTACTTATAAAATCATCACCCACACAGAAAGTTAGAAGAGACACAATACAACCTGTTTGCACCAAATCATTTGAAAGGGCAACGGCCAATGGGGAGACTCCAACTCAGTCACTTGGCATTCAGCTGACCAATGGTGGAAATATGATCACTCAGTCAGTCATGATTATAGGGCTGGCCCCAGCCAAAACAAAAAGCTCATAAAAAGACCTACAATTTGAAAGAATATCGGTTTATTGGTTTGATTACAGATTGTTCCAATTGTGTATGTATTTGGTCAAAATTGTAATTACCACAGACTTTCAAATTGTATGTATTTTTCTGCGTTTGTTTTCGACTCAGTGTCAGAATAATGTAATTTGATTGGTCCAATATGAAACCGTCCTGTAAATAAAACATGTCCATACATCGTCTGTTCAGGTTGATTCATACAGTGAGCTCCAGAAGTCTGAGACCACTTTCCTATTAAAGTGAATTGAAGCTGCAGCATTGTCTCAAAGATAAGAAACAATCAAAATCAATCACTCAATCGAAAATACAAGTAGAAATATCACATATAAACTGATGTACTGAACCATCCAAGAGGCCTCTGTTCCCCCCTGTAGTCACACCCACTCTCCCTCCTTCATCAACCCACGCAGAGTGAGACTGAACCACATCAGATTCTATCAGCATCAGAAGCTTCAGCTCTTTGAGTTTCAGCTGCTTCCCCACGTCCATTAAACAACAGCAGACGCAGTCATGTGACGGATAAATGGTGAGCTGTGAATCACACAGGATGAGTCAATGATAAATGTGAGAGTGCTGTGCTACTACTGCTTCCAAGTGTGTGTGTGTGTGTGTGTGTGTGTGTGTGTGTGTGTGTGTGTGTGTGTGGGGCTCCTTTTAGTTTAGTTCCTGGATTGAATTAAAGACTTCCCGACACAATTGAAACAATATATAGCTCCCAGCCAAAAGAGTGTAACATGTCCCTTTGAACAACGCGCACACACACACACACACACACACACACACACACACACACTTGTGGGTGCGCAGCCGTGGTACATTAGTTTTACATTTTACAGCTGATTGCACTTACCCCTTGTTAGTGTGGCCAAACAGAATGAAAGACAGAAACTGGAGCGCTTCACTTAACAACAGAGTCAATATTACACTTTATCTCTAAAAGGAGGCAACTCCAACTTTTTCCATTTTCAAATCCTCTAAAGTTGTGAAGTTAATTTGTACCAAGTGGTTCAATAGTTATTGTTCTTCTTTGAGGTCATTCACATATTATGTCAGTTAGATCATTGCGCATAAAATAGAGAATTGATGGTGGATACTGGAAGATGAAAGACACAGTAACAACCAACCAGGTGAGAAGATGAAAGAACATTTTCTGTAATAATCTCAAAAAGAGCCTGAAGCTCATTTCACCATGACTGAAAACATATTAAACATAAGAGGATGAGTTTCGGTGCTTGTGAAAACTACGGTGGCCCCTAAGGACAATCTGTACTGGGACGATGGTGACCGACCGGTCATCTGATGAGACTGAGCTGCAAATACCTGATGACATTCCCACCAGCCTCGGCTTTAGTTTGTCTCCAGTGCTACGGAGTTAACGTTAGCATGCTAACAAGTTAAAGTAAGGTTGTTAGCATGTTAGCTTT
This sequence comes from Seriola lalandi dorsalis, assembly GCF_002814215.2. NCBI lineage: Eukaryota > Metazoa > Chordata > Actinopteri > Carangiformes > Carangidae > Seriola > Seriola lalandi. The sequence goes on along the minus strand of NW_019525171.1, from coordinate 64,423 downwards.
GTCATTGCGAGTATGTTTGCATGCTGACCACAGACCCAGTAGCAGGCTGCTGTCTTCACATCTGCAGATTCAACTTTTTATCTTCCATTAAACTTCAGTTGTTGTTTGAGAAAATATCTTTTGTTAGATTTTACTTCTCAAATTATTAAGAAAAAGGAGGAGAGGCAATATATCAAACAGCCCGTAGGTTACAGCAGAACCAAGAGTGTAATTCATAGTGGAAAACTAATATGAGTCAATACAACTATACACACATACTGTACTGTAGATTCCTCTCTTTATAGCACTGGTTGTTTCATCCAGAAAAAATGCTCTCGTAACGTTGACTCACTGTAGTGTAACTATAGCAGTCCCAGCTGTTGGGGCACACGCTCTTACCTCTGCAGAGGCTGCACTAAGACGCTTCCACATCATGTTCACTCTTCACATAGAAGATTTAAAGTTTAAAGTTAAAGAACAAAGTTAACGTCAGGTCTAAAACTCCAACCACAGTGAGCAACAGGAACAGGTAGAGGCGGGAGGTGAAGTTAGTTGTGTGTTGAAGCTGTGTATTGTCTGCGGCGACAGCCTGGTTGAGAGTTTATGGCTATAAAAAAGAAATATTACAAATGCTCTCTCTCCCTTCTGTCCCTGTGGACGGTTTCAGGAGGTCCACGTTGACTCATCAAATTCACTATCCAGATTTACAGGGCACGCTGCTGTGAGGGGAAGTATGCAGAGCTCTTGTGTGTAACACATTCATCACGATGTGTCTGTATAATCTGCGCCTGACACCGAGTGAGTAATCTCTGCAAGATGTTTGTGGGGTGAGGTCCCTCTCGGAGACAGTCATGCAGCACGCACATCTACTGCCATTTTGTCAAACTGCGCATCATTAGCAGCTACGCCTCGCGTCATTAACTTTAATCAACCACTCACACAAACCACTTCACTCCCAATCTTCTCCTTCACGTACACACCATCGCGTCCATTAGCACCCTCCACTATCAGTTGTGTGTGTTGGTTGCTCCCATATACCTGAGAGACCGGACGGATGGTTATGACAGCCAGCCGTCACCACCTCTGTTTATTTAATCTCCGTCCTCTCAGAGCGCCTCTCTCACTTCTCTGCTTCTCTCCCAGGACTCGATCTTTGACTCCTTTAGGGAGGTCTGCACTTCTAGGAAAAGCCCTGCAGACCTGGTGAGACAGACACACACACACACACACACACAGATAACCAACACACATGTGCTGCAGCGTGCCAGTCCTCCCGAAGGATTCAGGATGTTTTGGCTGAAAAACAACGTTTATGCTTCGACGTGTCGGTCAGTTGAAATTTTTGAGAGATTCAAAAAGACTTTTTTTCCTCAAAAAATGATTTTGATGGGAGACAAACACGAGCGTTAAACCACAGCAGACTCTAAAAATCCTACAAGGTGAATCATGGCAACATCGTCCAATCACCTCACGTCATTTTCAGGTTTTGCGCAACTCGTGGTTTGGAGAGCAGGACTTGAAGACTGATATGGCGATATCGTGTCCTGTCCAAACGCTCTCTGCTCTGGGAGGCAGAAATATTACCCAAACGCTCAAGGAGCCTCCGGCCTCCCAGACCCAGAACCCGGCGAGGCCAGACTAGCTGAGAAAACAACCGGCATCTGCGCTGGGAACAATCCACAGCACAAGAAAATGAGGAGAGAATGATCTGAGACATCTGCAGAGAAAATTACAACAAACAAACGAGAGAGAGGAGTGATGCAAGTGATTCGTGGCTGCAGAGGAATCCTGCAGAACAATAGACAAGTCAACAACGTTAAGATAAGTACATATTAGGGATATTAGCTTCGGTCACTGCGTGTCACACACCCACTCAGTGACCACCCACCTCTGTATCCTCCGTCCGGACACCGAACATGTGACCTGCACCCACAACCTGACACTTCTGTGTGGTCTTCACACCTTCGATCGAGCTCAGACAGTTGCTGCTCAGACCCTCCGTCTCTCTGTTTCACACACACTCTATGTCTATATCTATACTGCTGCATGTAGCAGACTGCCAGAAGAACTGAGTGAAATACAGCAGGTGACCACAGTGTAACCCAGTACACCGTCTCCTCTGGGCCTTCAGACAGACATGATAAAGCTCTGTCTGTCTGTCCGTCTGTGTCTGAGAGAAATGGAAACTGTCTGGTCTCAGTGCTGGCAGCTCATGAAGACACCTGACTCACTGGTGATAAATTTCAGTTTCCCAGCTTCACTGTTTTGAACGTGATAAAGCTTTCCTTCCACTCTCACTTTGTTGAGTTTTGATACTGATTCAGCAGCCCGTACGGCCGAGTGGCACAGTGTCACAGGAAGGAGAATATCCTGCTGTACGAACCTGAACAAAACCCGAATGTGACCCTCAGCTGACACGTCCCGCTTCTCTGTTTTGTCTCTGCTGATATCAGAAGTTGGACTCGAGACAATAACACACTACTCTTGGCTGTGTAATATTGCCAAATGTTTGCTCTTGGTGAGAACTGTTGGGTTTCTCTCTGAGGTCATGACCTTACTCTGTAAAGTGCCTGCAGATAATGTATGTTATCATTTGGCGCTATATAAAGAAAATTGAATTGAAGACTTCAGACTTAACTTGAACTTGAGGGCTGCAAGACATAAATTACTTGAGACTTGACAGCCTAAACATTGAAGTTTAAACTGGTGAAATCCCAGAACAATGAACTAAAATAGACAGTTCCAGCCGGCATCAAGGACTTATTCAAATTCATCGTCATTGTATTGTTTCTAATTACTTGTGACTTGACTTGGACTTGCCCCAAAAGACTTTAAAAACAGTTCTGGGCCCGTGTTCATCCAAAGAGAAGAATCCTCTGAGACCATTACAGTCTGTTTACAGGTCCTGGGGAGTAGCCTACTGCACATGTGCGAAATCTAATAAATTGCCTCAAGTGATGTCACTTGAGGCAACGTTGTTTGCAGGTGAAGACAGCGAGTCTGAAAATGAACTAAATGTGTGGGTGTGGAGTTAGAAAAGAAATGAGCCGACTCCTCGTCTCTGCTCGAGGCTCGAAGCTACATTAGCTGCTGCTAGCATAGCACACCCGAACCGAAGGAGTTTGCATTGCATTGTAGGTAATGTAGGTGCCAGGTTTACAAAACACTTCTCTTTGACAACCCCTCAGAGTACATGGATAGATGAATGTCTGACCATGGATCCAGTTGACAGAGGTCTGGTGTCTGTGTTGTATGGTAATATCCAGAGGGTTGCCGTCGTATCACTTAACCGTTTGGCAAGGCAGTGGGAGGAAGAATTAGGAAGCATCATTTCAGACGTAAACTGGCAGGCAGCAATTACATTGGTACACTCTTCCTCAATGTGTATTCGACATGCGCTGCTGCAATTTAAGGTTCTGCACAGGCTGCATTTATCTGCAGGTAAGCTAGCCAAACTCTGCCCTGGCTTAGACCCAACTTGTGTCAGATGCAGGCAAGACCCAGCTAGCCTCAGTCATATGTTTTGGTTCTTCCCGAAACTAGATCTATTTTGGACAAATATATTTGATAAATTTTCATACATGCGTAATAAAGTAATCAGTCCCAACCCATTGACAATGGGATCGTCCCTCAGGACACACCAATATCTAGGCACCAGGCTGAGAATATAGCATTCTCCACTCTGCTAGCTCGACGTCTGATACTCCTTAGTTGGAAGAAGGTCACGCCCCCCTCTCAGAGGCGTTGGGTGGAGGACGTGATGTCCCACCTCAAACTTGAACAACTTAAATACACTACCCATAGATATTATAAAGCCTAGCAACCATTTCTATCGTACTTTGAAGATGAACTCCCCTTAACATAGTGTGTTTATATATTACTCTGTATATGCAGTTATGTGTGTATATGCATACATATGTACGCGTGTATGTATGACTACTTTGTTGATACTGAGTAGTGAGTTATTTTCTTGATTTCTCATTATTTTCAATTATCATTATTACTATTAATATTAATATATTATATATATTAATAAAGCATTATTGTTATTTATATTTTATTTCAGTTTTTTATTTATTTATTTTGCTTTCCCTCTTATCTTGGGTATTGAGTTCTACTGTGAGTGTATAATGTGAAAATCAATAAAAATATTTGAATAATAATGAAGGTGCCAAGTTTTGACACGGAAGAAGAAGAAACCTGATTTTTGCTTGGAGTCACCAGATGTTCTCGCCCTTACCTGTCGCCTAGCAACCTTGACATCACGTAGCTTTATCTCACAAAGACTTGAGGTTTTAACAGTTGTACCGTTAGCTGTTGAGCGGAACTGTGTGATCATTTTCCTCCCTCGTGTGCAATGAATCCTGGGATATGTTGGGCCATGAAGGATCCACCCGTTGGAGCCGTCGTTGTCCAGGAAAAGGTGGACACATCTCTCGGCCGGATTGGGACACATCTTATATCTCCAGTTCTGCTTGTTGTTGCGAGTCTGATAATGTTGTGGGAGTGCAATGCTAAATCAGTTTATTATTCAAAAGGGTCTGACTAATTAAAATGAATATATCCAGTAGAATTTAACACATGAAATTAACAAAAACCATAGTGAGTCTGAATAGTGATGAAACTGTGATGAAGTGGAGATTAAAAGAAAAGTCAACTGGAGCTTGGTGGAAAGTTCCTGCAGGTGGAGAACATTACATTCTTTTCCAGTCCTGAGAATACAATGAAAAAACAGACATGTAATATTTCTTCAGAACTTTTCTCTTTATCTTACAGGATAGTAGCAGCTGCACTTGTTGAGTTGAATACTGCTTCTTGTACTGCAGCCATAAAACCCAGACTAGTTCAAGTTTTCACTTTCAGAAGTTTGATGAATCGGGGCGTTTGCTGATATTCCAGGCCTGACTGCAGGATGTACGCGGTGAAGAAACTTCAGGAAATTCACACACTCACGCAGACACAGGCATGAAGGCAAAGAGATGTATCCCAGACAAAGACGTGATTTATGTGGCAGCTACAGATGTACCCGAACCACACAACAAGCATGACTCACTAAACACTTTGGCAGGAAAAACTCAAGGAGATGTGCGGAGGAAGCCGTCGGCCATCAAGGCAGAGAGAAGAGGAACAGGATGTTTCCAGCGACCCCCGCCAGTCACCTGGCACAGCCATCAAACCTGCTCCCAGTGCCAGGAACTATGTGATAGCCTTTACTGGTCATCTCCTCGCCATATCCCCCTTCACTATAAATAACCCCCTCTATGAGTCTATTGTTCCTGGAAGGATCTTCCCAGGCCCCCCCACCTCCACGAAGGGAAGACCACACTTTCACCTCATTGACTGGCCGTGTGTTTGTGCACCGGGAGCGACAGTGTGTCTGCCTGTAGGTGGGAACCTGGACGTGCGTCTCGGTGAAGGAGGGTTGGGGGGACGGGGGGGGGGCAGCGTGAGACAGGACAGGAGACAGGCTCTGTTTGACAGCATGCTTCCAGCGGGGGTCAGGTGGATGATGTTACAGCGAGCTGTTTACTGCACAAATGAGAGCTGTCATAACACAGAGCTCGGACTGGAACCTCTTCAGCCTTTTTACAACACACATCTCTCTCCTGCCAGATGCACGCAGCCGGCTGCTGGTTGTTTTCTCAATGAAGACTGCTGACATCGCAGGCTTTGCTTTCTCATTTGTCTTAATGGCAGGTCTGGAAAAAGAGCTCCTCCATTAAGTTTGTTCAGGGTTCTTTAGAAGAACGTAATGGCCATTTCCCCGATCCTATTGAACACTGCACTAATTCGTTTCCTTCATCCATACAGTGCCAACAGCTCAAGTGCTTGTTGTTTGGTGTAATTATAATGACACCCACTAGATGGGGTGTTGTGGCCCTGCAGTGTCAGAGCACCGTGCCCAGTGCTCAATAAATAGTATGGAAGTGTTTTAGTGGTAGACTAACTATACGATGCAGGCTCAGCTTCAAACAGGAAACCAGAGCAGTGATGGGACACTAATGAATAAGAAGTCAGTGTGAGACCTGCCCTGACACCGACATTATCTGACAGTTGTAAAAGAGTATTTTCAGTGAAGCTGGGAGTGTCTTGTGGTGTATTTGACAACATTATGAGGAATCTAAATTACTGCCACATTTATTATAATTCCACTAACCCACCCACTCCTCCCACTCCATCTTTCTGTCTCTGCTGGGAGAACTGTGGTTGAACCCTGTCTAATGCGCCGGCTCTGATTCGCTCAGATCCACTCGTGTTGTTGTTTGTGTTTTGTACGGGAGATGGAGACCCCGGCCCGACCAGAGTCAGGGGCCTTAGAGGTTCTTAAACTCTCTTAAGAGCTTCAGTCTGTCTCCTCTCGACTCCTGGCGGTATGTGGACGGAGGCCGGGACGAGGCTGGCTTCGGGCTGCAGCGTTTGTGGGAACCAGAGTCCTGCCAGAAACCATGAGACGCTCCACTGTCAAAGAACACAGTGGAAGCGTGTTTGTGTTTATACTATCTCAGCATGTGTATGTGTGTGTGCTGCATAGGTGGCTGTGGCATGTGTGATGTGTGTGCATGTATCTGTGAGTCACTGCAGGCCTGCGTGTTTATTCTGTGTTCGTGTGTGACAGCGAGCTCACGGCTCTGGGTTTGCTGTGTTTATAGCAGTAGAGCCGTTCCACTTTTCTCTATCAATCTGTGGTTTTCATACTGACAATCTTGGAGTCCTCCAAACTGAAGATCCTAACTCATCTCTAACACGGCGTTCTGTGATGACTTTAATCTGAGTCCATCCCTCAAAAACCCTGCTCCCCTCCCTTCTGGGGCCTCAGTTTGGGACCATAAAACACGGTGTGCCCAGAATCTAATGATGTCATGAGAACAGTTGCATCAAATGAGACAAGATGAGGAAAGTGTCAAAAGTGTTGAAATACGGCGCTGAACTCGACTGGTTTGTTGGGCCACTTGGGTGGAGCAACGGAGAAAAATAGACGTGTACAAGGTATCGTCCTCTGCTGCGAGATAAAAACTAATACATCATTTTGACTTCAGGGACTCTGCTGCTGCTATTGCTGCCAGACACGAGGTCAGCTGAGCAGCTTCATGTTGAACTCAGCGGTGCTGAAGCGCTGATATCAGCGCAGGTTTAAGTGTTTAAGCTGTATTGCTGTTGACACAGGGGTAAGAATCCCCATCTGAACTGGAAACCCAGAAACACCTGGCCGTATTAATGAGCAGGCAGGTTTTGTTTCCTCCACAGCTCGAGGAAATAATACCAACATCACTCTTCATCTTCACCTTCTTTGGCTCCTCCGACAACGCCGCTCTCTTTCTCTTGCTGCTCGAGTTTCAGCAGAAGACACTGATAGCTACCGGGGAAAAGGAAAGTGCTGTCCATCGGTTCATTTCGGCCTTAAATCTGCCTTTGTTTTGGTGCTTGACTGAATTGCAAAGTGAAAGCGAGACTTACAGGGAACCAATCTAAAGTGGATGGGTTCTTTATTCAGGAACCATTGCACGTACTTCATGGTGATAAATAACTTGTCTATTGCGTCTTTAAAGGTTGATGCAAGAGTGTAAAACACCCGGCTGGTGGAATCTCTGTTTAGAAACATTAAGCATTACTCTACACGTCTATTTATATGTGCTTGTGCAATAAGCTGATCAAAGTTGAAACTAATAAACTTATAAATACAAATGTGTGTCATAATTCTGATGAAGAGGAAATCCTGAAAGTTTGCAGCATGTGTGAGGTGGTGCATCAAAAGAAAAGCAGTGGCGCTAAAGACAGTTTTGTTCTTAGTCATGAACATGTTCAGTCCGGAGGAGTCCAGAGACTTTTCCACATCAGTGAGTCAGCGGTGGATTCATATCCTGTCTGATGCGAGTTTATGAATGAATGGTGAGGCTTGTCCAGCTATTGGCCCCGAGGCCTTATATATTATTATATTCAAACCATTTATAACTCTAATAGATGTTCTCTAATGGATAAATATAACACATGTGCGTTTCATTTCCTAGAACACAGGAAACAGGAAGTGCAAGACAGGAAGAGAGCGTGATGGCCTTCATCCCACTTTGAGTCCCCGATCCAAAAGTGTTTAGATGTTGTGAGCGTGTCCAACAAAACAATGTGGTTCCTATTTTCTTTTCATAACGGTATCTATCTCGAGCTTTGCCGTGACTTGAAAACTGAATTCCATGAGCCAAAGTCAAACTTAGTGTCTTATCTGTTCCCTAATCCAGTTGTTCCAATGTCTTTTACCGGGATTTCATTTTGATTTCATAAGGTAAACAGGAAATGTTCTGAGCGTGCCACCCCCCCTCAGGATGAGATTATCACTAGTTTTGAGCAATCAATTCATTATTCCACCTCCACCCACACGCCCTCATGATCCTCAGCTCCGTGACGCTGGCATCCATCCACCGAACCGAAAATGAAATTCTTTAATCTGCTTAAATCCCCCTCATTTTGAAACTGCAATCCTCCTCTCCATCCGCTCTCCTCTTACTGTTCCCCCAGTGTGAAATAAACCGTCCCAACATGTTTGGAGTTTTGTGAGAGCACGGGAGTCACCACACCCCGCATCGCTCTCTCGCTCCGTCTCCCTCTTTTCCTGTGGAAATGGGATCAGTTAGTAAGAGGGCAGATAAGCAGAGTGGATGGGATGAGTGGGTTTATTCGTGAAAAGGTCTGACGCACACAGAGACCTGTACTCAGCGAGGGGTGAGGTCACGGGTCAGACGGAGCTATTCTTTTCATTCGTCCTCCCGTCCGTCTGGGTCGTCTATCTCGGCCTCTGATAACGTCTACAACGTCTCGAACGAAGCAGCAGATCGGACGCACTCTCACTATCCCTCCCACTGATGCCCTTATGATCTCAGCTGGACGTCCTGCTGAGGGAAGATGATATTACCGCAACACCTCTCTCTGCCCCCTTCACATTCTGAATTTATCTCTGCCTGCTTCATATCCTTTCTTCACCACTCCTGCCTCCCCCACTCTCTACATCATCTCTCTCATTTCCAGGAGGTGCATAAGAAATACCAGAGGTAATTTTCCCCTCTGACCTGAAAGTAGTTTTTTCAGAAACAATAACTGGAGTGGAATTTTCCATCTCACTCAGTCCTGGGTGTGAAACAGAAGGAGGGGAGTGAACTTTGACATCTTACCCTAGCAGCTAATTAAAAAAGATAAAAAGGCAGAGTGCTGGCAACAGAATAGGATTTCATAAATTCACACCAGCCTGAATATCCCTTTATTGTTAGCTGACAGTGCATCTGTTTTCACTGATGTTACACTCTGCTGCTGCATCTTGAGGGAATAATCACTAGATGAAGACTGATACCTGCAGCGGTTGGTTAGCTTAGCATAGCAAAAAACAGCTAGCCCGGTATGTCCGAAGCAGGAAGCTCATTAATTAATACAATATATCTCTTATGTCTAAGCTGTGTAAACTTTGTTTACTCTACACAGGCTAGCTGTTTGCCCTTAGCTTAGCTTAGCACAAAGACTGGACACAAAGGGAAACAGCTCCCATAAGAAAATGAGCCTGTGCAAGCAGCTTATTCCGACCCATAGATAGGTTCTGTTGTTACGCAACCTCAAGTGCCTGTGGTATTATGATCAGAGCAAAGGAGGAAGTCAGGCGGCTTAGTGATTATAGACTGTATATAAAGATGGACGTAGCCCCCGTGACGTCACCCGGGAGCGGTTTTGAAGCTCAGAGTAAGCTGCTCCACTGTCACCATCGTGGCTCCGCCCCTAGCTCCCAGACAATCCAACAACAGGTGAGGAGGAGGGGCATGTGTAGAGCTGAGACTACGATGCATGACGGTTTGTAGTAGGCATACGCTCACCCACCTGTCACTCAAAGAGGCCACGCCCTCAATTATGTATAACTTCATATACATATATACATATATATATACACTTAATATAAAGATTCACCTCCTGTACAGGTGCCATGAAGGAGGAAATTATCTCTAGAGACCAAACCAGTTTTTGTACCAGGCTGTAAACATGTTTGGACAGTTTAACATGGGAGTCTGTGGGGACTGACTCACTGTTGGAGCCAGACTCTGGTGCAACTCTCAAGCTGCTTCTCATGTAACAAGAAATGAAACTAAACACCTGGCGTGGAAGAATATGAAACTTTACCGTGTCCTTTAATCATCCAGTGTTTCCATGGTTACGTATGTTTGAGACGCTCGAGCTTATATATGAACCAGTGAAGTCATTTGTGGGGGGATATGTCCAGTTACATGTCCATGTCCTCGTTTCCCCCAAAGTGATGGGCCCATGGGGAAGTCTGCCAACTGAAGTATAAACACTGAGACAGCTAACACACACACACACACACACACACACACACACACACACACACACACACACACACACACACACACACAGTTGTATATTACACATACAGCTCTAAATATGGGCTCTGGATGGTTAGAGCACATACTGTACATGCATACAGATTTGGATAGTTGGATCACATCACCTGTTTGAGTGAGTGAGTGTGTGTGTGTGTGTGTGTGAGTGTGTGTGTGTGTGTGTGTGTGTGTGTGTGTCAGTTTTGAGCTTGATTTATGGCTCTTTTTTTGGCTGGGCGCGCAGCATGCCACCCTCATTCTTCCTCTGCCGCTGATGCCCACCCGTCTGTATCAAATCCTCCCCTCTCCTTCTCCTTGTCTTTGCTTCCCCCTTTCCAGC
>NW_019525171.1:42896-53706 GCF_002814215.2 Seriola lalandi dorsalis | reverse complement strand
TTTATTCACACAGGAATGTGTGATATGTGGCTCAGAAGACGGGGTGTGTAATATTCCTGCTGTGCTCCGGAGAGAAGCAGGGAAAGGAAAGGTGATGAAAAACAACCCTCCTGCCACCTCCACTCACGCATCCTGCCTGACCTCTGTCCCTGATCCGATGACCATCACACACCTAACCTACTTTTACAGCCTTTCACCTCCATGCCATCAAATCCTCATGTGCGTATCTGGCAGGGGACGTGAAACAGGATCACTGGATTTTTTTTTTTTTTTTGCCATGAAAACCTCTCCAGAGCCACGCTAACCTCAGGGAATGTGTTCTACTGCACGTATTTCATCCCCAGAATCAAATTAAAATTGAGAAATGATGTGTTTTTGATTTATAGGAAGATAACCAAGAACAGGGCTTGAGGAAAAGAGAGATTTAGAGCGAGATAAGGAGGAGGAGGATGCTAAGGAGGAGCATACAATCATTGCATAAAGATCTGGCGCTTGGTTTACTGATGGTCAGTACACAACAGAAAGTGAGTGGATTTTTAGGATCCTACAGATGGACTGAAGGAGGGAGGTGGAAGTAGACTTGCCGTGCAGGCCTTGCAGTCCCAGACTGAGAGAGGGAAACTAAAGGAGGGGGATGACAGAGGAAGAAAGAGAAATAACTGCTGAGTTTGGCAGCAGTGCAGACAAAAAAAAAGAGGGCAAAGGAATAAATGAGACAAAAATCTGAGCAGCCGAGGAGCACAGCATGTGTTTCTGATAAATTATCACTCACCTCTAAAACACACCTCACATATTTTACCCGTACATGGACAGGAGTGAGACGGTGTGTGAAGGTGTCTGATATGTGTGTGTTTGTGCTCATGAAGTCCCAGCAGGAGTTACAGAGCGGTTTAAGGTTTTCTCCTTCTGAGAGATGCAGACTGAGTTTGTTTTTAGAGGTACAGTATCTCCACTTCCTGCTTTCCCTCTCACACAGCCCCTGCTACAAAAACACACACACACATCCACCACGATGCCACAATCACATGCATATTTATTTTTACGACTCAATTCTGGAGAGGCTCCCCGAAACATACACAAGTTAAAGGAGGAAAGAAGATGCTTATGTAATCTCCCTTTAACCTCTTTGGTTGTGATCTTTGACCCAACAGAGGTCAAAGGTCACACAGATAAAGGGGCAATCCGTAACGGACGGCCGAGCAAGCAAATCAAGCCTCGACAGTGAGTTAACCACAACTCATCTGAAACAGTTATCTTATCTCAGACCCCCCCGGCCACCCTCCCCCCTCGCAAACATCTCCGACCGTACACCACAAAATGATTTGGACGACATGAATCATGGCTCTGAGGTTTACGCTCAAACTTAATCACAGAAGTATTTAAGTACATTTCAACATCTCCACTGATCCAGAAAACAACCGACCACAACAGCGAGGCGCTGTTAGCATCCATAACCATCATCATCAAACTCTCCTGTCTCCGATGAAGGCAGGAAACATGCAGGTGGAAGATGGCAGGAGCTTAAACACACTTTGCAGATGGCATTAACAGTCTGCCTTCAGCCGTAAAAAGCTAGCTGGGTGCTAGCCTCAGGCGTCTTAGATGACTATAGCACACCGTGGTATAGCGGTTTAGCAAATCTGGACCTTGAATGATTCCACAGAGTTTTCCTAGTAGTTTGAAACTGTTCACCAAAGACAAGGTCAGGAGAGGGGCACGGCTCTTTCCCCACAACATGAAATACACAGGAGGCTTATTGAATGTAATGTTACAGCAGCTACGGGGGATTCTGGCCCCTGTGTTTGTTCTGTTTTTGCATTTGTAAAAGAACTGGGTCGAGGGGAAGATTATATGAAGACTTGTATTTATACTCAGGTCCTTTACTTCTGACTCTGTCGCAGCGGTTTTGGGCTTATTTCCACTTTGACCTTCCTCTATTTAATACTTGATAACTTCTCATATTAACATAACAGCACCTGGTGAATGGCTTAAAAAGACACTTGTACCATTAGATGTATAAACATGATTTACTTCATTTATCACCATGGAAATGTAGAACGTCGACTGTGCTAAACCACTGCTCCACCGTGCCGCCGCACTAGAACCTCTGCTGATTCCCACACTTCCTGTCCACAGCATATTGACTTTCAGGTTTATATGTAAAAGTACTCAGACTCAACCGGTCAGTTAGTAAGGAGTGTACCTCGTGGCCGTTTGTGTGTCAGACCTCTCAAAAATATGTTTTTCAATTTGTCATGAAATAATGTTTTTTTTTTTTAAACTCATCATGAACATATTTACACGAACTAACAACCACAAAATTAGGGAATTTCAAATCTCTCAGAGAGTTTTAAAATTCCTTTAAAAAGGAGGTAATTGTAAGTTTTGTTATTGCTACAAAGCTAACGTTAGCATAAATAGATGTTTACTGATCGGTCTAATAAGTATTTCTAAATATAATTACTATTAAAGTCAGATTAAGGATATATTGTAAATAAATGGATTATTAATTATTAATTATATTATTAAGTCTCTAACTCAGTATTTTGGCTCTTCAGTCTGATGATGAACAAACTGTTATGAACATGAGATGCAGATAAAACAGTTAAAGTTAATGTCTGACTGTTTCTGCTGCAGAGAGGAGAGAAAGAAAAGAGAGGAGTAGTTGATGAGTCCGTCTGAATGAAATGTTTAAAAATCATAACTCAGATTTATGATCATGGGAAATATTCAACAGCGTGTGGATCATTGTTCTAATCAAAGACATCAGAGGTTTAGTTTTTATTTCCAGTTCTGGCCACAGAGTCTCTTCATGTCGTTCAGAGCTGCAGGGATGGAAGAAGAAGAGTAAGAGCATCATTACAGTCAGGAATCCTGTCGGATGATAGAATATTTGTTCAAAACCAGAGGGGACACATGCTGGTCTGGAACAGGAAAATGATTCCACTGATTCATATGAATGTCTACTACTTGTTATTATTTATCACTTTATTTTATATTCTCTAGTTCCCGTCAGGATCCTGTAGGAATGATGACTCAGTGTTTCCAGGTATCTGATTGGTTTAGAGTTAGGCAGTTGACAAGTTTTGATCTGATCCTCTGAAGTTAACCTGCATTAGGAGTTCAGTATCGGTTACCATGGTGATTTACCCTGGTAACAAGAGAACCACTTTCGTAGGACTGACAACCCAGAGTTAAACCTGAAGTTACCTAAATAACCTCTGATCCTGCTTCGAAGTACAGATCACTGGTCCTGTCAACCTAAAGGCTCAGAGCCTCCTCTCTTCTGATTGGCTCACCGACCTGTTGTTACTAGAGCTCTGGAGAGAAGCCTGAGAGAGGAGATGTAAAACTACACTGAGATGGTTTTTATATCTTCTTATGGATCAACACTTAAAATAAAACACAGAAGAAGAAATATGGAGCTTTAAGAACAATACTTGAGTTAATGTACTTAGTTACTTTCCACCACCACTATTGTGTCTTCATCTGCATGAAGACCGCAGGACAGTGAAGTATGAATCCACCATTTGCTGATTCTGCTTTCATTTAATCGTGTGTGTGTGTGTGTGTGTGTGTGTGTGTGTGTGTGTGTGTGTTTGTGAGAGTGAGTAAGTGACGAAGAAAACATCAGCAGGGTTTTTCTGCAAGTGACGACTCCCTTGAAAAGTACCAGTCATGCAGCTGGAATCCTGCTCACTGTTGGTTGCACTCCTCCTCGTATCTGCTTCATTTCTTGCTCACAGCGATGAAGAACTGCTCTTACACACTGAAGGGCAAAACATGACAGCGTGATGACATTTCCTGGAAGCACTGTGAGTACGAGCACAAGGCTGAATGTGTTGTTCGATGATGAAAACATGCCTGATAATTACAATCGCTGTTTTCTGGACGACCTTCATCAGTCGGGAAAGTCCAGAAAATAGCTGAAACCGACCTTGTGTGGATTTATGTTTTTGTGTTAACAGTTTTATAATCTCAGCTGAGTCTCCTCCAGAAAGCTGCACAAAACATTTGTGAGTTTTCTGGCCGTCCTCTACCTCCCCATGTTCACCTCGTGTTCGCAGGATGCCCAGGACAGCGCTGCTGTTGTTGCAGCTCTAGGTTCATCTCAGGGTATTCATGCCTGTCTGGTCTTCATTAGGACGCACTCGCTTTGGCCTGTACTGCTCATTACGTTGTGTTGTAGACAAATCTAGGGTGACTGTAAGTAAACTGGGAATGGCTGACATCTGTATGACTGTGTGTATGTTGGACCCCGACCAGAAACCCTTCTCTGCCCCCCGACCTTCATCAGCTCTCAGAGGAACTCATCTTCTCCTCATCATTAATAACAACAGACACTTCTCTGAAACTGGAGAACCACATCTCTCTCTTTCCCGCTCCCTCTCCCATGTCATCTCTTCTTCCTCTACCTAACTATGTTAAAGGCCACCTGAGTTAAATCTCAGCGTGTTTGTGCCGGCTTTAATTTACCACTGAGCGAGCGAGTGTGTGTGTGTGTGTGTGTGTGTGTGTGTGAAAATTACAGTGAAAACTTCACATAACACAAAAAGACGGAACAGTAAGTGAAGCCAGAGAAGCACAGAGGGGTGAACATGAACATGGTTTTCCCAGGCCCTGCGTCCCAGAAGAAACAACGCTCTGGTCTCTGTCATACACACAGGCATGCACACCCTGAAACACAGGCATGCACACACTGAAACACAGGCATGCACATACTGAAACAGGCATGCACACACTGAAACACAGGCATGCACACACTGAAACACAGGCATGTACACACTGAAACACAGGCATGTACACACTGAAACACAGGCATTTACACCCTGAAACACAGGCATGTACACACTGAAACACAGGCATGCACATACTGAAACAGGCATGCACATACTGAAACACAGGCATGTACACACTGAAACACAGGCATGCACATACTGAAACAGGCATGCACATACTGAAACACAGGCATGTACACACTGAAACACAGGCATGCACATACTGAAACAGGCATGCACATACTGAAACACAGGCATGCACACACTGAAACACAGGCATGCACACACTGAAACACAGGCATGTACACACTGAAACACAGGCATGCACACACTGAAACACAGGCATGTACACACTGAAACACAGGCATGTACACACTGAAACACAGGCATGCACACACTGAAACACAGGCATGTACACACTGAAACATCACTATGTGTGCGTTATGTTCTGCAGAGGAGTGGGGTGAACATGCTTCCTTATATGGAGCAGCTTTGGTCACTGGGGCGGAGAACTCGCGGGGTCTGGACTGTGGGACTGCAGCTTCATCTAAAAGCCTGAGTGATGTGGCGTCCTGCTGAGTGGCAGATAAGAAAAGCTTTTGTGTATTGTTGGCTGCACATATCAGCAGGAACCATCAAGTAACCTCTTAATGGACTAATTACAAGAACGCACCAATGCTGCATCTTAAAATCTCCACAACAGCCTCAGACAGTTTGGAGGAATGTGCACTGACAGCCCCTCCTACTGTAATAAGGCCGTAAACAGAGGGATTACCAGACCCAATTAAGACCAAACCTCAGTCTCTGTCCGCACATTCTCCGGCTGCTTTGCGGCAAGCCGCGTTTCAGACAGGAAACACTTAGTGTACGAATACTTACAGCCAAGTGGTTTCATGTGTCAGTTGCAGATGGGCACACAGATGACGAGCTCATTTTCAAAACACTATCTGCCGTGTGAAACTCGTGTTGGTCACGCTACAGAAACGTTTGTTGCGATATTGTTAAGTTTTGGTTAATGAGTTTTTGTTTTGGTTTATAAAGTATATGTATTTCTCAGATTTAATTGTGCAGGCCGGGACAGTATTCGTGCCTCTGGGGTTCAGGTA
This sequence comes from Seriola lalandi dorsalis, assembly GCF_002814215.2. Taxonomy (NCBI): domain Eukaryota; kingdom Metazoa; phylum Chordata; class Actinopteri; order Carangiformes; family Carangidae; genus Seriola; species Seriola lalandi. The sequence goes on along the minus strand of NW_019525171.1, from coordinate 47,822 downwards.
ATCAGCGCGCCTGGACTAAAGTCTGAAAGCGGCTAATGAGCTCATGAACTCATCATAATGTTGCGTTTGCCAGATGACCTGCCAGATGTGGGCTGATGCAGGAACAGGACCACTTTTAACCATGATGTGATTCAATTATGATCTAAAATAAAATGAAGCTTTTCGTGGAAGTTCAATCATGATTGTATTTCATCATCACTCTGCGGCTCCACCTCTCACTTATTATCCAATTAGATCGCTGGATCTGTTTGTTTGTGTTCCTGTAACAGTATGAGTCACCTGACCTGGTTTTGTCTCCACATCATTGTCTTAATAAAGCGTCTGCATTCTCATTAACTTGTGTCTTTCATGATTGAAAGGTTGGCTGGACAATGGCACCAAGGCGCACAACCACGTCAGGGTGAAAAATATTTTCACATGCTAATTTCCAGATGTGCAAAACGCCATGGTAACGTTTATTTATTTATTTGGATCCCAATTAGCTGTTACCAGGTTCAGCTGCTGTTCTCAAAGACTACAACAACTTCATGTGTGTGAATACAAGTAATTGAAAGTAACATTACACAGGCACATGATTGTACTAACAAATAAAATGGAAAATAAATGCTTTGCAATACATTTACAATTGATTAATAAATTGTTATAATATATAAATAGTGCATTTTAAGCAATAAATTAAATATGTGTTGTGTCCATTCTGTGGTTACTAGAATTTAATTCATGTTAAACAAATGATTTATTAAACATTAGTTGTGAATCTATTAATCAGTTGAAAAGGTTTTGCAACCGATACTACGAACTCCCCCCAACTATAATTCAACTTGATCATGGGCCTTAAATTGTTCTGCAGAGAGCATGTGCAAATAAATCTAAGTGTAATAAATGTAATGTATGACTCATCACTATTTCCAAATGTGTGGTGTTACATTTTCAGTGTGTCTCGCCCATTACAAATAACGTATTAATGAATCATTTACAAAGCTGTCTGTGGCCTCTGAAAGTGCAATAAACATTTCTTTATAGATCTAAAAAAAAATGTGCAGAAAGAAAATCAGAAATCACATGATAGAAAGAGCCCGACGCTTTTGAATTTGGAAAAAGAATCATTACTTACACGTGTTCTGCCGCAGCCGACAACAGAAAAATATATAAAAAACGATATTGAATGCAGCCTTACATGACCCTTCCTACATGCTGTAGTCACATACCACTGTGTTACTACTACCTGTCACTAACACACACAAAGACGCACAGATTTATTCATACAAATGAAGCACTGACATTAGCTCCGTGGAACTTCTCTGCTCAGACGATCTTGGTGTTTTATGGCAGCTGTAACAAAAAGGCAGTGACACTGAGATGTGTATAAATCACTCTGAGCCATGAGACTCAACAGGCTCACTGCAGATCACATTCATATTTCACATCCACAGTCACGCTGTATAAATGGTGCTTCTGTCAATGTTGAATATATCAAAATTCAAACACACACTCTCTCCTGGGAGCTTGGCCTAGTTTCTACCTGAGTCTGGGGCCTCGTTTCCCAGCTCCGCGGCCCCTGCCTCGGTCTCTCTCTCTCTGTCTCTGCCGCTCTGCTTTTAGGTGAGGGATGGGCGCTCTGGCTGACTTATGCATGTAGAAAGTGAATGTTTGTGTGTGAATGAAGGATTGTGGGTTTGTGACACAGCTGCTGCCAGTGGGCAGAGAAACAGGACGTTACCCAGCTGGACCTGAGCCCTAAGCTGGACACAGACTCTGAACCTTTCCCCTGTCAGTGTCAGCATAAACCCTGGGACCCCTGGAACTGCTTACTGGTTACCCCTCCCCATTTTCTGTCTTATCCTCCACTAGAGACCCAACCTCTCAGACTCCATCATTTTATCCACCATTAATCCACTCCCACTTTTTGATTTTAATTTAAGAGATGCGGCACCAAAGGAGCTGATAGAGTTACACAAACACATAATCAGTGGATATGTTGCTGGCTAGTGCAGCTACGATCTCCACAGTCAGCAAAATGAGCTGTTTGTGAAAACTACAGCTCTGACTTTACACATGCACCTCAGTTTACTTGTCATTTATGAAGTTCGGAGAAAAAAACCCTGATGACGTCATCAGAGTCTTCCTGGCTTGAGCTTCAGACTTCAATTTTTGAGCCTGAATTGGAGGTGTGGGGTTTGAAAGGCATTCAGGAGGTAGGTCTAATTAAAGATACGTGTTGCAGTAGTTGCATTATGCCTTTGGAAACTTTGACATAGACACCCACAGTCCCTCCCTGATTGGGTCGTATCGCCCTCGACTACCAGTACCATCTTTAACTCATTTGGATCCACACTAAAAGTCAGGATCTTTTGGCCTCGGCGGCCTCAGTTTTAACCACCACCTTTGACCCCACTCCTAAACACCAAGCATAAAACATGTCTGACCCAGTTCATCCATGAATGTTGAGGACACAGACACAGAGGGGAGACACTCACAGACAAACTGACAGACAGCAGACAATAGACAGAGAGCGGTGAGGAGGAGCTGGGTCACAGCGGGAAGCCGAGACAGACAGATTACCCCTGTCCTTTCTGTGTCCTCCTCCTCCAGCCGTAAACAACCTTTTACCTTTCATCCTCCAGGCCTCTGTGCTACCTGTTAACCCCTGACCTCTAAATCACGATCTCCTGCATCCTGACCTTTAACCTTTCACCTCTGGAGGTCATGGTCAGTGTCCTGCTGTTCTTCACCCAGTATCTTTTCTGCGATGCTCGGAGGGGAAACCTCTTCATGAGTCAGTTTGATAACAACGACAAAAAAAAACAAACCCCACGTCTCTCTTCTAGCTAAAACATATCAGTCAGTCAAGATTGCCTGGAAATGAGCAACACAGCGTAACCAGCAGATGGGGAGGCTGGGAGAGGGGCTTGTTGTTGATGCAGCGCTTACGTCTGTAATCTCAGCTGAGATTGAAACCAGATGTGGGGATGACGAGGAGAGGGAGGCAGCGGGACGAAGAGGAGTTAAAGGAGCTGTGTTGAAGGTAGATGGAGGGTGGGAGGGGTTTCGCAGTGTGTAACCCTGGAGTGTCCTGCTTTAGGTCACAGCTTCCCCTGAAGAGAGAGGGGGAGAATGAGGGGGAGACAGAGCTGCCACACCTCATGAATCTGCACATTTTCCTGCTTTAAGCTCCATAATGCAAAACAGAGGTGATGCCACACCTCCATCAGTTCACCTCTGGCCCTTCCTTTACATCAGCTGTTCCTCCCTCTTTTGTTCTGCCCTTTTTAGTCTTGCTCCAGAATTCTGCATTACTTTTTGGGATTGATAAGATGTTATCTTATTATTATTTGTTTGTAGGAACTTGCTGTTGTAGGAACAGTGGTTTCATAACCCTCTAAACGAGCCACAACTCATCTGTGTGCGTGCATGTGCGTGTGTGTGTGTGTGTGTTCGCATGAACAAGCACAGGTGAGCTCAGTGATACAATCCACTCTGATAAAAATCTTCATCCTGGAGAAGATGTGACGGCTCGTCCAGAGTCTGCTGCCTTCACCTTTGTTCAGAGTTCAGTGAGCTTGAATTTCCATGGAACGAAACAACTGATGACTCAGTCTCCTTTGAGGAAATAAAGCACAAAGATTAGCTGGTGTTTTCCTAATAACATGTAACAGTCATATTAGTACAAGTTTATGTGGAAGTGGATTCACTGTTGCACCATAGAAAGATTGTCCAGAGGATTAAGGTTCATGGAGCTCGAAGCCTGAAGCAGACATGAAGAGGAGGCCGCAGAGGTCCGCACCTCCAGATTTCTTCATTTTCAAACTTGTAGTGTTTGGCCCAATCCGTCGCTGACTCGAGTGCCCAGGGATCGACCCACATGGTAACACACACATCATCAACATCTGTCTGAAACTATTTTAATACAAACTGAATATTAAAGTTTACTCAGAGATATTTTATTTTCTCGGTTGAAAAAACATAACGATACCGATAATCAGAAAATGCTGAATATTGCCGGTAATCAGTCGAACCGTACAGGTGACATCACCTGAGTCAATCCATCAGACTTCACTCAGCTCCCTCTGGAGCCACATAAGGCTTCACAAAACTTCTCTCACATGTGCAAGAGCATCTCCACAGACCCGCAAACAGACGTTCATGTGTTTCCCTTCATATTAAACGTGTGTGTCAGTCTGCCCTCTGTGCACGCTCAGGAGTAGCTGTGCAGGCAGGTGACGAGCCGCTCGCTGAGGGAGCGCTGAGGGCAGACATGGCACTCACAAGTCTGAAAATAACACAATACTCAGAAAGAGGAAGAGAGAGAGAGAGAGAGAAAGGGAGAGAGAGACTATTGTTTGAGCACAAACAGAACAATTAACAACATCCTGTTTGTGACAGAAAGAAATCGTCTGTTCTTAGTTTTGAAAAACCACTTGAGCTGAGTGTGGTTCTTTCAGTAATTGCGGTCTCATTTGTTTACAGCAATTATCAGTGTAGAATTGTGCCAATCAATTTGACAGCAATTAGGTTTGATAATAAAAAAAAAATACATGTTGATCCTAAACATTCGCAGCAGATTTGAAAAGCATGTGTCCTTAAATAGCTTAGTTTTCCCAAACCGTCAGCAGTCAGAGCAGCAGACCCTCCTTCTCATCTAGGTATGAAGCTCTTCAGCATGTGAGGGCAATAAAGACATCATGGTCATTGTCTCTCAGAGAAGTCGTAAAACACTCATTGACAGTTATTGTTCAGAGTCTCAGAGGAAACATTATCTTGTTGATCTCCTCAGAAACAGACGACAAACAAGCATCTGGCTGAGGACAGTTCACAGCACTGCGCCACTCCTCAGCTGTGCTCAGTGAAAGTCTTCTGCAGGGGGTCGTTCTCTCACTGTTTGTCTCACTTCCTTTCATGACGTGGAGCATCTGCACACATCAGGGG
>NW_019525171.1:41260-42828 GCF_002814215.2 Seriola lalandi dorsalis | reverse complement strand
GGGGGGGAATTAAAGTGTTCCTGTGAGGACTCAGATTAAAGGTTTGTGGTGGGTGCCAGTTCCTGTAGCTCGGACTGTGAGCTGTGGTTAGATAGTTTTGTTACTGGGTCATAGACTGGAGTAAAACACACACACACACACACACACGCACGCACACACACACACACAGACACACACACAGACAGAGTGTGGGAATGGACAGGCCTTTGTGGGGGAACCAACAGGCAGAACATGGGGTTAACTGAGCGCCAAGCACAGACAAGCGTGAAATCTACTGTGAAGGCCTTCTCTCCGTCTGTCACCCCATCCCCCCGTCTGTATCCCTATCTATTCATCTATCTATCTATCTATCTATCTATCTATCTATCTATCTATCTATCTATCTATCTATCTGAGCAGTGCGGGAGCTGCCGAAGGCTGTAATGGTTTAGTGCTCTGATACCTGTTAGTTATGTTTTGTTATATAAATAAATAAATAATTTGCCTTTTCAGAAATAGGTTTGGATGCTGCCGCATAGATTCCTGATCAATAACAAAATAAAAGCGTTTTCCTCTAAAAACACAGATTTTATCTTACGAATGAGTACCTGACACAATATGTAAAAACTGTTAACCCCAGTTAACCCCCAAAACTCAAACTTAGACCATTACACATTTATTTTGGGACTGCACCTTTTCCAGAAATCTTTGGAGGGAACTGAATGCTTTTATTATGTCCAACATCTGTAATAATTTTCCCTTAAATCGGAGTATGTATTGTTTGTTTTCCATAACTATAATACTCAAGGTGATTTTAAGATTTATTAAATAAATATTGTTATTTTTCATGCAAAAGTTCACATTCATAAGAATAAATTTGCAAATAATAAACCATTCTTTCCTGCCTTACTCATAGAAATTGGAAAATATATATCCACAAGTACAAATAGAAAAGCAATTAAGACATATAATGCTTGCTTACATTTTCATTTAGCATACACTTTTAATTTTCCCCCTGGCAATTTTTTTTATTTTCTATTTTTAATTTTATTAAATGTTTGATATGTATGTATAAATAAATAAATAAATAAATAAATAAAGGAGTGTGATTTCCGGGTGACCTCTCAGTGATGGGGGGGTGCGCATGCGCATGCGCATGGTGACGAATCAGTTGAGGACGGTTCACCTCACTTCACGGATTATTATGTGTTTACCCAGTAATTTAGTTAAGATGAACTGTGGACTGTTTGCTAGCTAACTGGCTCCTCTGCGTGTTACTGTTAGCTGTTAGCTGTTAGCGGTCAGCCAGGTGTGTGTGTGTTTTGTTTTCCACTGTGGCGCGAGCTAGCTTGATTAGCCGAGCTGCCGCCGCTGTGGGAGAGACTGCCGCCGTCTTCAGGCGCGCGGACGCGGGGAAAGTTTGCGCGGTCTTCGCGGTGGATTTGCTCGACGCTGAGGACGACCTGCTGTCAGACACGGTGTGACCCCTGCTGTGTGGTTCCCGCTGCTGCGGGCTGAGGTGAGTGTGAGGACAGGTGTCTCCTTCAGACACGGTAGGATTCATTCTCGCTCCATACAACCGTTTGTTT
>NW_019525171.1:26260-36260 GCF_002814215.2 Seriola lalandi dorsalis | reverse complement strand
GTACAGAATGCCTTGGCCTTCCTGTGACGGCCCAGTGCCAGCTCTGCTCTGCTGCTGCCAAACAAGACCACAACATGGGCCTCTCTCTCTCCTCTCTCTCTCTCTCCTCTCTGTCTCCCTCTCTCTGCCTCTCTCTCTCTCCTCCCTCTCTCTCCCTCTCTCTCTCCCTCCCTCTCTCTCTCCCTCCCTCTCTCTCTCCTCTCTCTCCTCTCTGTCTCCCTCTCTCTCTCCTCTCTCTCCTCTCTGTCTCCTCCATCTCTCTCTTCCCTCTCTCTCCTCTCTGTCTCCTCCATCTCTCTCTCTCCTCTCTCTCCTCTCTGTCTCCCTCTCTCTCCTCTCTCTCCTCTCTGTCTCCTCCCTCTCTCTCTCTCCTCTCTCTCCTCTCTCTCTCCTCTCTCTCCTCTCTGTCTCCCTCTCTCTCTCCTCTCTCTCCTCTCTGTCTCCCTCTCTCTGCCTCTCTCTCTCTCCTCCCTCTCTCTGCCTCTCTCTCTCTCCTCTCTGTCTCCCTCCCTCCCTCTCTCTCTCCCCTCTCTCTCTCTCTCTCTCTCTCCCCTGTCTCTCCCTCCCTCTCTCCCTCTGCCTCAGCAGCAGGCCCTCTACGGTTACAGCCACGCATGGCTGACCCCAGGCCTACCAGCTGTTCAAAGGCACCATAAATCTCAGTTTGGTGCTGGGTTTTTTTATTTTTTATTTTTTTTATACAACTGACCTCAGACCAGCTGTACTGTCACTGTCAATAAAAGACTGTACTTTACAGGACACCGAGGGGAAACATGCGTGCCACTATAATGATAACATCAGTTAAGTGATTGGCTTTTTACTCATTTAGCTCAAATAGCAAGAAGCATTCATTCACTGCTGGAGGGATTTTCTTTCTTTCTTTCTTTCTTTCTTTCTTTCTTTCTTTCTTTCTTTCTTTCTTGTTATGCGTGTTACAGATGTGCGTAGAGCTGTAGCTGTGGACGTGGTGTGGTTTGATCACCGTGTAGCTTTTAAAGAAGCTGATGAACAGTCATTCAGGCTTTTCTGTCAAACATGCTGCGGTGGAGAAAATGACACTTCACATGTAGCCCAGAATTATAAACCATGATGGCAGCTCTGCTCTTTTGTTTTGGCAACACACACACACACACACACACACACACACACACACACACACACACAATGACGCCAGCTCCTCCAGTCTGGCGTCTGCCAGAGTGTGAAATCACACACACTTCTGAGCCTTTCTCTGAGTGTGAGTCATTACACTCGCACTTTATGTGATATTTTTGACAAAAGGTACCAAGGCCACTGCAGCAGCTTCTATATGAAGCAGTTCTCAGAACTCTTTCTTACACTAAGTAGAAACAGCAATAAATACCACCTTACAAGTCTTAACATCTTATATTATCATATATTGATTTATTATTATTTACTGCTGTAGCTGGTCCCTCTGAATTGCAGTGCAGAGTAATGAACATAGTTGTCTCACACCACTGACTCCAGTCTTCTGTTCACTGCACAGTTTTTATTGCACATGGTGAGAGCGAAGGGATGAAACTACAACAAAAGAATCTCACTAAATTGAAAAGAGAAAACTGAATCCACACACAAGAAGAAACAAGAAGAGAATTTTTTTTTACAAACTCTGGAAACCTTTTATGAATCACTTCATTATCTGACAAGAGTTAAGGTCCAGCAAATATCACTCTTCTGAATTTAAATGATAATTTTTCATTTTGGAGGGATACGTATGTTATAATTGGTACTGATTAAGTTCAGATGTTGTCAGGTACAGATGAGGGTCGATACACACAGCTGGAAAAGCATGTGGTGTTATTCACCTCCTGGAACAATGGATCAATTCTGAAATACAGGACAGGAAAACTGAACATACACCTGATGGAACATATTGGGACTCTGCAAATGAGTAATGTCATATTTTATGGTGAACAAGTTTGTTGTTTGTTTTAGTTGTTTCTTTGTGTCTGTTGTGGCTGTGTGTTTGTAGGTTGGAAGATGCTGCTGTACTTGAACAAAAACAATAAATACACTTTATAAAAAATGACAGCAAAAGTCCATTAAGCCATATACAATTACCTTTAGTCAAAATGTAAAATTTACAGTCAAGACGAACCAAGTTGTGTTCATAATGAGCTTTTTATTTAAAAGCACATGTATTAGAGCTAAGTACATTTAGCAGAAAAAACAGCTTTGCTACTATTTCTTTTGTACAAAAAAACAAGACAATACAAAAATACTAATATTGAATTTTAATACAGTTGTGGATGTATTTTTTGAATGCATTACAAACATAACTATTACAATCTACAATAGTTTAGTTGTCTAAATACAAAAATCTGTCAATCGATGCTTTTTAAGCAGCATTTTGTAAAGAACACAGGTCTGTAATCATAGTGGATATATCTAAACATGTTAATTTTAGTGATCTATACATTATTTATATATTTATAAAAAAAAGAGTGAAAACGGCTTTGTGAAATGATAGGACGGACTATACGATGAGAAAGATGTGCAACATGGCGGAGTGTGTTGTTGGAGGAGGATGTCTGAGTCGGCTGTAAATAAAAAGGGCTTCTGTGTCTGTACAACTGTTAGTGATTATACAGGACAGGCTATAAACACAAGGTTAAAGATGCTTCTCAGCAGAGAATAAAAATACTAGATCCACAGTTTTTATAACGTTCACCTGCTCTCTGACACACACACAGGCACACACACACACACACAGGCACACACACACGCACACACACACTTACTTGGCACAGCTGACTGTGTGTGTTTCATTTGACACACGTAGTTTATCAAGGGGGGGGGGTTGATTTCACAGGGCACAGCGCTCACACATATGTACACACACATTCACACGCACATTCACACGCACAAGGTGTACATGTACAAGCACAAGCGTACCCACACAAGCACAAGAGTGTACAGCACACACACACACACACACACACAGACACACACATTGAGAGATAAACATCCATTGCCAATGAGTGATTGGGCGGGTGAGAGGCCCCTCCCTGCCAGCGGAAAGAGCCCAAGTCATCCCAAAATAATGTGCCAGCTTAGCTGTAAATCATCACCCTCTTTCCACGGTGACAGACCACGCCCCTTCACTCTGCCCACCCATTCTACTTCCTGTTTGGGAAGCTGAACACATGGCCCCAACACCAGAGAGTGGCATGGCACAGCCACACCTCCTGTACAGGTGCTGGGTGTGGGGGAGAGACTGTGAGATCTGTCTCCCTCCTTCCACAGAAAATACCCCCCCCCCTCCCTTTTCCCTCCCCCCTTTACTACATCTAACCCTCAAGAAATGCAACATCCCGGGTTTGGGCCGCACTGACAGTCCACTACAAAAAAGCCTGACGTGCTCGATCTGGAGACAGAGGTATATGAGGTTGGAGGGCTTCACTTTCCAATGCTAAAGGTTTGAAGGACAGCCAGAGGACTGCTCTGAGATCAGTCATGGAGGCCTCAAGAGATCAGCGTGTGATCCTGACAGGGTTATCGTTACTTCAGCCATGCTATGCTATGCTATGCTAGCTTTAGCTCGTATGAGGTCTTGTGAGACGACCACACCAGGCTCAGTCGGCGTCTAGGAGTCAGTGTTTCTGTCTCGTGGACGTCAGCATCATCAAACTTTCTTTCAGTCAGACATCTCAGGCAGCGAGTGGTGATAATGGACAATGGACTTAAAAACAGTGCTATAAGTTATAATTTTTCTATACTGTTAATATTTCTATGCTGCTAGTTATTGCAGTAATATCCTTCCCGTAGCTAAGGAAGTTGTTGTCCTACAGCGTTCCAAGGCCACAGAGAGTTCAGAGAGGAAAGGTCACCTCTCTCTCGGCAGGGGGTTTGTCTTTTTTCTTTTTTTTTTTTTTCATTTTGTCTCTTTTCTTCATTTTCTTCACAAGTGTTTTCTCTTTACGTGGTTTACACTTCTATCAAACCTCCACACCCTCAGCTCTGCCTGTCAAGTCATCATAGTTTCTGAATTCATTTTGTCTTCTAGCTTCCAATTCTTTCCTGTCTTGTGCTCAGAACGACGGGCTCAAAATGTTGATTAGTAGTTAACGTGATAGTAAATAACAAGTCTGGATAGTGAGAGTGGACTCTGCTGTGCAAATCTCAAATCTGACACCCTAGTCCACGAGGCGCCCGGCTGAGCGCCACAAAGAGGAGGAGGAGGATGCCGTTTGAGAAGCAGCTACAGTCTCTCGTCGCTACATTCTACTGTCCGATGGGAGGTGAGCAGCGCTGTGATTGGCTCCTCGGTCGCAGGAAAGAGGTGCGGCCTCGCTCTCTCTCTCTCTCACACCATGTTGTGGTGGTTGTTCCTCTCGATGATGTCGGATGAAGGGAGCAGCTCCTTCTTGATCGGGGAGGGCGGGGGCGTGGCCGGCTTCACCCCGGGCTTGAACAGGTCTGACACGTAGAACACCTGAGGGACGCACAGAGGGAGAGAGAGCGAGGTCAGGACACAGACAGTGGACGGTGGGTCATTTGAACATGCGTGTGAGAGAGACAACACGGAACCGTCATTTGAATAAAGCTCGTTCAACCATCTCCTTTGATTTGCTTTCGCCAAACAGAGCGGCAGGTCTGAACACGGCTGATGGGAATAGGCACCTGCATGTTCCTCTGTCTGCGGGCAGCCGTGAGCTGGCAAGAGACTTGATGATGAACTCTCTATCACCTCCTTCTCCAACACTTTGTTCAGTCTGGCAACACTGAGTAATCAGGCTGGAGGAAGTGATCTTACTATAGCTCACAATCACATTTAGTAAACACTGTCTAATCCTCTGTTTAATGATGCCGGGGGTGAATTCCCCCTTTTACATCAGTGATGAGGTCACTCTGCCTGGCACTGGTGGTAAACGAGGGAAGAGAGAGAGAGAGAGAGAGAAAACAGGCAGAAAAGAAATCTCTTCCTGAGATCCTGATGACATCATATGTCAAACAGGAAAATGGGCAGGAGTGGACAGGAAGTGGGACCATGGAATCTACTGTCCACTGTAGCGGCGGATTACCGCTTCCACTCACACGGGTCGGGGGTCACTCATGAGCAGAAGTGGCTTCAGCTGTAGACACACACACACACACACACACACACACACACACACACACACACACACATCACTGGCAGTGCAGCAGCTTTTCCTTCCGTGCCAGTGGAGGGCGAGGCCTGTGCCAGGGAGATGAGGAGGGAGGAAGCTGCCATTCAATCTCTCAGAGGAACGTCCTCAGGGAAACAAACACAAGTGAGCAGCTCAGCTCCTCTGTGGTTTTCTCAGAAAGAGTCCGTCCTACAGTCAGAGATCTATTTATAAGACAAAGCCTGTCCCGTTGTGAGTGGTGGGCTTGGCACTAACACAATCTCCTCTATCACAGCCTGACATTTACTGACCATAAAATGACCTTTACTGGTGACCTCTGACTGAAGGATGACATCACACCTACACAGATACCTCCGCAGCGCGCAGCTGCTTTCATGCTTATAAAAGGACTCTTTGTGTCTGCGGCCATTAGTCTGTGTAGAGCGTCCAGTGCGTCATATATGGTGCTGTATATTACATATGATATAATTATAGGAGTGTAGAGAGACATGAGTCACATCTCTGAGAATCGCCTCGACGTTGGAGGCTTGTTTCCTGTCCACGTCACACAACCTCCGCACCAACCCATCTCGCCCTGAACCTGCCCGGGTGGGAAGCTTATCACAAGTCACCACTTCCTGTGCATGCTATATACACACACACACACACACACACACACACACACACACACACACACGCAGGCCTATTGATGCAGACTCGACAGAAACAAAACAGGTTCACGTGAGATTCAGGTAATGGGCCAGGAGATGTATTGTGTCAATGAGTGTGTGTGAGTTTGTGTCTTTAATGAAGAAGACGAGTCACACAGGAAGTGGCTGCACTAATTTGCAGGAGCTGTAAATGTCTTTAAGAAAAAACCAGCACATTTCTCACCAGACCCCCTTTTAACGAATCAAAGAATTACACTGACTGTTTGCACGCACATGAAACCACGGAGGAATATATGAATATGCAGCCTAACCTCAGTAACTGCACTCACACCAATGTAGGTCAAAAGATGCCACTGAATATATAGTGTTGAGAGAACAGAGGCCTGATCACAGCGTAAATACTGACACGTGTCGCAGGGTTTCACTGTATTTGTGCATTGGTTTTAAAAAAAACAACTGTGTTTTGATGTGAATTTGACTTGAGTTGTGTCTGTGCAGAGATAAAGACGACTTCCTGCCTCCACACAAGTTCACTGACCACACAGACACTGCTTCAGCATCTGAGCCCCCCCCCCGTGTCCATGTGTGGTTAAACTGGAGCGAGGGACGGACTGAATCCTCTTTCCTCCTCCTCCTGACCCCCCCTCTCCTCACGGTGACAGTGAACCTGTGAAAACACAAGCGAGCGCTGCACCAGCTTTCTCTCCCCGACAGCTGCTTCCTGCAGGTTTCACTCCTCATGACCTTCGTCCTGACACGTGAGGGAAACTGGGTCACTGCGTCTGATAGCGAGCGCCAGGTAGGACAGAGGGACCACTTCCTGTCGTGGTTCCCTCCATTTTCTGGATCGCAGCCCTGCAGACACAGTTTGACTGGAAACAGACATCTACATATTCTGACTCAGACACCATCCATCATCAAGTTCACCGACCGGGTTAAATTCAACAATTCCCTCACAGCAAAGTCCACAAATGCTCAGTCTGACACGTCACTACACGTGAACGTGTCCACACTTGTCCCTGGTTTGTATTGTTCGTTTACTGGCACTGGTGGGGGGGGGGGGGCGAGGAGGTAAACTGCAGCCTGGGGAAACGCGGAGCAGCAGACACAATAAAGTCATGCAACAACACACTTCTCTACAGACAATTACTGAAATGTGTTTGGAAAGGAAGAAACTTTTCCACAAGGTCATAAAACTCATCATGTGACGTTCACGATCGCACATCAGAGACCGACGTTTTGTGTCTGTGACAAGTGTCAGTGTCTGGAGACTGATGAATGGACCACGTTACCCAGGGTGCCGTGGGGCTCTTAAATATCAACTGTGTCTGCGTCATAAAAACATCTGATGAGACTGCGACCCCTGAACTACGGTGGCCCTGAGAGCTCAACACACTGCAACAAAACCCTGACGACGGAAAGCAAAGATAAAGAAAGAGTAATAAAGATAAAATAATAAAAAATATTAAAACAAATGTATGTGGTGAATCAAACCATAAATGGAAAGTTAGATATTAAAAATCACATAAAAAGTAGTAAAGATAAACTAATAAAAGGATAAAATAGAGGAGATGTTTGGAAGAGAATAAAACCAAAAAGAAAAGTAGAAATAAAATAAATAAAAGTCAGTTATTAAAATGAAAATATAGAATAAAATATCAGTAAAACAGCTGGAAATATACAAATAAATAGAAAGATAAATCAATAAAATTCAGATTGTTTTCATATTGAAGATGTTTTCTGATTTGTGTTTTGTCTGTCGAGCTCTCTGGGCCACCGTACTGAACTGATGGAGACGTTACCTGGAGGAGCTTCCTTCCTGCCTCCTGCACGCCACCGCTCACCTGAACCAATCAGAGCATTTCCAGTTGGTGAGACTGCGTCTGACGCAGAGAATCTCCTGCTGCGAGTGTGAAACTCCAGACAACGCAGAGAAGAATCACGTCCGGACGTTGTTCATGAGAAAACGAGACTGTTTCAGTGGAAACATCCCAGAGTGCTGAAGAATATTCCCTCTGACATGATTTCAAAGTGTGAACTCGAGCTTCTGTTCTTCCATTTCAAACTTTACATTTAAAAGAACAACGACTGAACCTCTGCACTTGTTAACTCGGGAGTTAGAGACGTTCACACTTTGATTTAGTACTTACTGCTGGCAGCTCAGAGGCACAGAGGCTTTCTACCTCCTCTCTGGTGCTTCCACTCATCTTCCTGTCAGGTCCTTTCTGCTCCGCTGCTCACGGAGAGCCTCCAACAGCCGAGCTAAAGTGCTCACAGATGTGTGTCTCTACCGAGACCGGGCCAATCAGAAGGGGCGTCATGGATTGTAAAAGTAACCTCAGCGCCGTGATCGGCAGGGGTTTGACTACGTATGCGTGCGTGTGTGTGTGTGTGTGTGTGTGTGTGTGTGTGTGTGTGTGTGTGTGTGTGTGTGTGTGTGTGGAGCTGTCTCGGTGAGGGTGGTGGAATAGTTGAGTTGGATTAAGCCCACACTCGTCTCGAGCCAAGATGGAGACAAGGCTCCTCTCTGCTGTCACTTCCCTCCCTTCGCTCCTCCTGCCAGATCTGCCCATGCAGAGGTCAGGCTCACACACTGAGCATATTCCTGAAAACATTCTTTTATTTTATTTTATTTTTTCTTGTCAAAGCTGAAGTCGTCCAGGAGCTACGCCCAGCGGAGGAGCTGCTGACTGTTACTGTCTATTGTTGCTCTGATTTCTGCTCAGGGTTCATTTTGGATCCTTCAGTAATCCTGGTATTCAAGAGCCCTGTGTGTGTGTGTGTGTGTGTGTGTGTGTGTGTGTGTGTGTGTGTGTGTGTGCATTTCAGCTGTGCCAAGATCTGCCTAGGCGCCACTACTAAGGTCTTGCTGAATTTTATGAATCTAATCTTTTCCACGTTCATGATTTGGACCCTGTAGAAAGGTAAAGGTCTTGTGTGTGTGTGTGTGTGTGTGTGTGTGTGTGTGTGTGTGTGTGTGTGTGTGTGTGTGTGTGTGTGTGAGTGTGTCTTTCCATACTTTTCCCAGAGGCAGCAGAGTTTAGCTGCAGCCTGCTGTGCTGATAGAACCAGAGCCGCCAAATAAAAAACCCAAAATAATTAACAGCCTCATTCCTGTTTCAAAGGCTAATCCTCTCTCTCCCCCTGCTCCCTCTCTCTCTTTTTACACTCCCTCTATTTTCCTCTCAACCCGAATTCAATTTTCCTTGGCTCCGTGCAGCTTAGTGTAATGATCAGGGTTACGAAAATCATCTGGCAACTGCTGCGACGATGTGTCACAGAAGTAGTGAAGAAGGTTGCAGAGCATGGATTCACACACACACACACACACACACACACACACACTCCTGACTCTAAGCAATGTGTTATTCATTAAAGGGAATCAGATTCTCCTCACTTCACTGCCTGCTCCATTTCAGCCAAAGCAAAGAGGAGGAGTGGAAGGAGGGAGCGTGGAGGGAAACTCAGTGGGATCCCGTCGCTCAGGTAAAGAGAAGGTGCACGTCACAGACAGTGTGTGTGTGTGTGTGTGTGTGTGTCTTTGTGTTTCTGTGTTGCACTCACTATGCAGTAGGCCACCAGGGCTCCCTGCACAAAGCCTGCAAGGACGTCAGTCGGGTGGTGCTTGTGATCGGAGACGCGTGATAGGCCGGTGTAAAATGCCATCATCAACAGGGTGAACTGGAGCAGCGGGCGGAGCAGACGGGCGCCGTGCCAAGTGAACCTGGACTGGAGATAGAACTGGAGAGAGAGGGCGGGAAGAAGAGGAGAACACACAGGTGAGGTCACATGTCATCCATATCATTCTACTGATGGCTCCGCCCCCCCAACCCTGAACACACACCTGGCTGAAATATCATGAAAAAGTTGTATTGCCTTTTTAACCCTGCTGTGTGAGTGTGTGTGTGTGTGTGTGTGTGTGTGTGTGTGTGTGTGTGTGTGTGTGTGTGTGTATTATTACTGTCTCAGAGGTCTAGACAGAATCAGTGGGCAGACTGGCAAAACTCTCACACACACACACACACACACACACACACTGCGCTGCCTGAGACCCGGATGTGACTGATCCAACACCCCAGCTGTAAAAACAGCAGGCCACAGAGAGCCACTGCTACACACACACACACACACACACACATACAGTATGTGCATGTAATCTGCATGTTTCCAGACTTTGTTGGGATGAACTCTCTCCCCTCTCTCCCCCCCCCCCCCACC
>NW_019525171.1:19944-26240 GCF_002814215.2 Seriola lalandi dorsalis | reverse complement strand
CCCCCCCCCCCCACAGCTAGAAAACATTTTGATTCATGATGAAGACTGAAGAAAACTGAAACAGGAACAATTAAGTCCAAGGTCACTTTAAGTCACTAGCACAAATACCAAAATCCTGGTTTCCTCCAGGCGGAGCGTGAGGTCGGCCCAGGTTCCTCAGACATCCTGTGTTTCTGCACCACTCATACCCTTCACTTCCTGTCTCTCACACCCAGAGACAGGAGGCCTGGGAGGGCCGGCCTCAGCCGAGGTCTGCCCGGCCCAAACCTCCAGACTTGTGTCTTATAATCAGGCTACGCTAACAATACCGACAGACCGCCGCAGCGCCACCCAGCAGCCCCCGCTCACTACCAGCCCCGGGTAGGTGTGGTGGACGTAAAGCTCGCTCACACTTCCTCTACGACACTCTATCATTGTTCTTCTCCTTTCGGAAGCAAAGGAAGCGATCCCTCCCATCCCCTCCAGTCTTGCTCTCTCCTCCCTGGCAGGGATGTTTAGACTTCAGGCTTCCTCTGCAGCGGCTCTCAGGTGACGGGTGGCAGGGACTCCTGGTAAGTACTTCTTGTCTGACGTCCACCGCGGCCTGAACCTCTCAATTTAAAGAGAGCTTCGAACTACAGTGACACGCCAATCAACTCGGCCTATCTGACTGCAGGGCCGCGAGTAAACCCACATAACATGACACTCAACAGAAGCAAAGTCACCATAAGCAGCTGAGAGGGTTAATGACCTTCTGAGAGTGCAACGCCTGCCTCCTCTTTGAATCAGGCATTTGAGCCTTCTTCCCAGAAACTCGCTGTGTGTCTTAAACAGTTCGATCTGAGGAAAACAACAATAAAACCCGACAACAAAAGGAGTCCCGGCAGATTCCCATGACAGAGGGAGACGAGAGCGACACAGAGTCTGGTGGTTTGTGAAGGAATCCAGCTCATTCCAGTGAGATCTTCTCCCTCCGTCTCTGACTCCAAGTCAGTGTTAAAAGAAAGAAAACACACGCCAGCACAACAAAGTGAGGAAGAATGAGAGCGAGGCTTCGGTCGACACGCCTGCCCCCTCCCCTTCCACTCCTCTGGGTCACAGCTCGCTGTGGCACAAAGGCAGAGCTGTGGTTACAACCATTTATAGAACAAACATGTTGGTTTATTAACCCAACAACATGCAGCCTCTGCTCCTCCGGCTCCTCTCCACCGGACAGTATGTGCGTGGACGTGTCAGCTCAGCAGGATGCATGAATGCACTCGTACACGTGTTGGCCTGTGGCGGCGGTGTTAGCTAACTGTGCCAGTTATCTGTGTGTCCTCTCTGTCGGCTGCTGAGTCTCAGCTCAGACCACATCAGTCACAGACGCAGCGCTCACACCGGCTCTGCAGGAAATGAAGTGCTTCAAAATCACAGTGCCAATTAGCAGATGACTGGGGGGGGGGGCACCCTTTAACGTGGTCGAGCGACGGGGGAGGAGGACAGTGATGTCTAGTGCAGAAAGGAATGGTCAAATCTTCGATCACTCCGTCATTCCATCGGAAGAAAGAGAATAATTTAAAGGAATAGTTTGACATCATTTTATTGGCGATCTGGATTCATGCTCTTGTGATTTTTAATTTGGATTGTGGGTGTTTCCTCGAAGTGCGGAGGGAGGTTCTGTGAGTGAAAACATTTTGTCACATGACTGTTTTCAGCTGGTAAAAAACAAAACAAGCCGCAGATTCCTGTCTCCACGAGGAACGCTGCCACTGTGGGATTTCGTTTCAGGCGGGTTTTCATGTTCCAAAACATCAGCTACAAACTTCTCCTCCTCTCCTCCCTCGTTCTGTTTGCAGCCGCCTCCTCTGGCTCGGGTCCGCAGCTCGCCGCAGCTGGAACACTGGTCTCTGTGTCGCTCTGTGGTCTGGACGCAGCACATCTCCGTTCCCTCTCTCTGCTTCTTATTCATCTCTTTTCCTCGGGCTGACCAGAGTGCAGCTGTAGGTTCAACCAGAGGCTGGGAAATACCCGCTGCAAGCTCTCACTGCATGACAATACACTACAATACACCAGAGCTGCAGCAGTCAGCCCAGCGTGAGAACCAGGACCACCTTGAAACCCAAACCCGAGCTAGCCAGACCCAAAACAATGACTCTCCTCCCCCTCATCCCCTGACTCTGAGTGTAGCATGAAAGTGTGGTGTGTAAACAGAGGAGGAGATGACAGTTGTCTGTGTGTGTGTGTGTGTGTGTGTCTGTGTGTGTCTGTGTGTGTGTCTGTGTGTGTGTGTGTGTGTGTGTGTGTGATTAGACTGTTTGAAGCATGAAGTGCCTCCAGGGTGTTAAGCCCAACTAGACACCCACAACAGGTGGAGAGAGAGATGGAGGGAAATGGGAGAGGACAGGAAGTGCGTGTGCAGCTGCTCTGAAGAGAACAGGTGGAGTTCATCCACCCGTCTCTCCGAGGAGTGAAGAGGAGAATAAAACTCTTCATGAACTGAATGAGGAGGAGGAGCAGAGGAGGGAACGAGTGCATGGGAACAATGTTGTGTATTTTTTCTTCCCCAGATGAGAGCCCGGCCTTATTTCCATGACTCCCTCTACAGTGTGTGTTTGTGTGGCTCTCGGTGTGTGTGCTGCATGAATGTGAATGTGTGACGGTTACTTACAGCCAGGTAGAGCATGGCGAACATTGAGAAAGAGGCGTGTCCTGAGAAAAAGGATTTCCTGTGGAGAGAAAGATGATCTTCAGTCAGTTTATATATAGATATAAATATAGATATAGATATATAATGTACAGTATGTCCTGGTGTTGAAACGCACCTGGCCTCCTGAACGTCACTCTCGCTACCGGCGCAGGTGTAGTTGGTGATGTATCCCAGTGAACAGTTGATGGTGGAGAAATCCGGCTTGCACACGTCCAAGAAGTGTGGTCTCATACGACCCACCGACACTTTGGCGATGTCTGTGAACGACTGGCTGACGGCACAACCGAAGAGAAACACGCCCATCTGCCAGACGACACACGTCAGTGATTCGACATGGCACCGGCGTAAATGCTTATAATTGACCGTTAGCTACAAATCCACTAGCGCAGGACGGAGTTGCTAACATTAGCCTGTAGTAGCATGCACACTGATACCACACTGCACACTGGATGTACTTCTGTAAAATAATGTAGCATGAAAAGCCACTCGGCCTGTGAAGTGACTTGCATGAGAGCAGACAAGCGCACTATTAATCCAGTCCTTGCACTTTAGCTCTTGTAGTTTTGGTTTTTGGAAAGGGTTAAAAATAAAAACACCATCCAAACTTGCAGCATACAGAGAGTTGCTCTTACTACAGTCCATTCACGCAGCTTGGACAGCGGGTTTTAGCAAACGGTCAGTTGTGTATGTGATAATGTGAAAAGCACTGACCTGCTTGTAGAGGGCTGCGACGTAAGGGTTCCCGACAAACGACTTGGTTCCCACATGTTGTTGGTGAATCCTGAAGCATTCCCCAATCACAATCTAAAGGAGAAGATGTGTTTGTTTGATGCTGTTAGATCGTACAGTCGTACCGTGCAGTGAGATTAACCATGCAGTACAACAGTAACGTCTGAGTGTGTTTCATGCAGGAGATCTAATGTAACTGCAGGCTGACGTGGCGGGTGGAGAAGAGATGGTGTGTGAGGGACAGACAGCAGAGTCAGAGTGAGTGAGACTGACAGACAGACAGACAGAATGAGCATGGCCTGCCTTTCCGTCCGGCAGTTTGGATGTGATGTGAGATCACTGAGGAGTGGTGACGCTCTGCTCAGTGACATGATGGTGGTGGTGGTGGTGGGGGGGTTATGTGGGATATGAAGGATAATGAGAGTAAAGGCAATGGAAAAGGGGAAAATATGAAACCAATGGAAACAATCTGGGTAAATATCTAAATCATGATTGTCTGATACGAGGAGGCGACGAGGCTGAAACCGAGAGCTGAACCCTGGATCCTCGGGTTTTCCTTACAGGTGGTTTTGAGTAACGCTGGGCCCCATGAAAAGACTTCGTCTGCGCTGAGGGGGCTTATACCAAGCCATCCCCGGAGGCAGGGGGGATGTCAATCATATCTCTACCACCTGGGGTACGTGACTGACAGACCTGCCGCTCTCCACCACTAACCACATCTCCCTTTCCTTCCTCCGTCCACACAAGGCTTCACTCTCCCTGTCCTCACCCTGTCTCTCAGGAACACACCTCCGAGCCGGTGGACACCCCGCACTGACTGTAAATGCACACACACATGACGCCTCAGTGTTCTCCAGACATCCTATTACTGCAGGAGCATTCAGTGTGTGTGTGTGTGTGTGTGTGTGTTGTTAGGCTTGATAAACACACCTATCCTGCCTATTGGGTGGTCAGCTGGCAGGCTCACAGCCAGGAGAAACAAACATGGAGGTGTATTATTTGTGTGTGTGCTATTGTCAGTGAATTGTTCTGATGTGAGCGGGAGATTAGAACCCCAGGAGGCTGATACAGGCCGGGGAAGTTTATTTGTGTTGTCACTATTTGCATTCAGACCTCTCTCCTCCCCTTCTTTATCTGGCCATCCAGAGAGCAGACGCGTTCTGCCACAGATACACCACCCTCCTCTGCCTCGCCCGCGGCGCTCAGGAGGTGGCTGATGGGATTATTTGGATCTTCAGAGTGTGTGCTTATGGAACTCTGTCTAACTGTGTTTCTCACAGTGGGATTTCCCTCACAGTGGAGACAAACAAGAGGTCCAACTGGAATCTGCTACCAATGCATGTATATGTGTGCATATACATCATATGTGTGTGTGTGTGTGTGTGTGTGTGCGCACGCCTGAATGACTGAGCGTGCACGTGTGTGCTTTAAAGGAATGGTGTCGGCATGGCAGGAGACGCCACTAATGGAACACAGCTGTGTGAGACACGCCAGCTCTGCCCACACGTGAACATGTGAGGGGAGTAACAAACACACACTCCTGGTTCCAATGAGCAGAGGAGCCGAGGTGGTACACTGTGTGTGTGTGTGTGTGTGTGTGTGTGTGTGTGTGTGTGTGTGTGCCCACCACGCTGGTGGCGAGGAGACGGTGGTGAAGCGACGTCTCAGTCTGGGAACTTATGAGGGGGGCGTACCACTGAGAGTCTGGGGGCTGTAAAGATCATCTAGCCCGACCACGTGGCAGTAACTGACACACACGTACCCCTCCTAATGTCATTATCACATGTTTCCACTAACCCCGACCCCCGCCTCTAATCTGCTGTTCCCTCTCCGGAGCGAGAGTCAAGTCGTGGGAATGGCGGCTTGACCGGAGACGCGCCTCAGGCTATCACTGCGGGCATGGGAGAGAGCAGCCGCACAGTCACCCACGGTAACGTGCGCCGCACAGAGGGCACGGAGTCACGGCGCAGGGTATGAGAATGGACCGGGAGCTCGTAAAATCCCTCTGGTCTCTGGCGTGCATGCGTCAGCACACACACACACACACACACACACACACAGATACACACTTCCTAATGTTGCTTGCGGGGGCCAAGGGCCACTTGGTCGATTAGCAAAGTAATAAAACAACAGGCCGTTACAAACGGCTGGTGACTCAAGGAAGAAGAGGAAGGGATGATGAAGAGAACATTACAGAGTGGAGGGGGAAGACATTTAGACATTCACACACTGGAGTGTTTTAGAAAATACTGCATGACAAGAAACCACTCAGACGTTTTGATGAAGGGCTCTACGTTAGCTGAGAGTCTGAGTTACAAATGAGACTAAAAGAAGCAAACAAAGGGAGGTGTGACTTACAGAGAAGATGGCAATAAGAATGCCAACACCACAAAGCACAGCATCACTAATGGTGTCTCCGTCTTTATGGGGGAAGCGGATGGACTCGTCCGAACAGTAAAACCCGCGCTGGTACGGCTTTATGGTGCTAGTCTCAATGATCAGGAAAGGCAGGCTAGCTACAAGAGACACAGAGAGAGAGAGAGAGAGAGAGAGAGAGAGAGAGGAGGAGGGAGAGGAGAAAGAAAAAGCATAAAAGCACCAGGTCAGTGACACAGACATAAACAGAGAGAACGAGCGAAGCACAAGGAGCATGCTGGCACCGGGGGATCATGGGATACCGCAGAAGTGGGAGGGGCTTCAGGGTGTCATGTACGGGCAGCTTAGAGCAAAGTAGTGACAAACTTTCAGATAAGACTGTGACATGAGATTAATATCACATCAACTTTACTGACTCTCCCGGAGCGCCGCCACTACGTCGCAGCCGCCGCCATGAACCTCCAGCCCTCCCTGTTTCTGCCCTCAGTGTTCCCCCGGGCTGACACTCTTTGTGTGTATGTAT
>NW_019525171.1:19540-19924 GCF_002814215.2 Seriola lalandi dorsalis | reverse complement strand
GCGGGGGGAGGTGGGGGACTTACGGACACCGCGGGCAGTGTCAACCCAACAGAAATAAGCACTGAGGAGGGGACGGTGCTGTTCTTGTAGGGGTAATTCAGGCTGGAGTCACTGCAGTACAGACCCCTCTGGTACGGACGAATAGAAGTGCGGTGCAGAACCAGGCTGGGCAGCATAGCTACACACACACAACACACACACACACACACACACACACACATATGGATGGATGTATGAACCCACGCACACACACACATACATAAGCCATATCACTGACTGCACTTACCTGCTAGCTGAGGAAAGAATATCACGTTAAAACACATGAAGAGACAGAAAGAAATCCCAGTGTGTGTGAGCTCATGTTAACGTTCAACAGGACCCCCC
>NW_019525171.1:19033-19520 GCF_002814215.2 Seriola lalandi dorsalis | reverse complement strand
TACACACTGACATTTAGGGCCAGGGGTCCATTATCAGAGACAAAGGAAACACACCAACTTACGGACTATGTCAATACATTGTGAGGAGTTTAGTGTTATGGATTGGAAGGGAAGAGAGTGCCGTTCCAGATAAGACTGTTTGAAAATGTTGAAGGAATAGTTCGACATTTTGGGAAATGATTTGATTTGATTTCTTGCTGAACATAAGAGAAACAAGCAGACTCTGTCCAGAGGCAACAACATCTGTATTTTGTAAAGATTAAACAAATGCACACAGATATTTTCTTCATTAAAGCTCCTCCAGTGTAAAGGTGTGTGTCCATGTGTAGTGTGATTATAGATCAGCTCTAGCTTCTATATTAATACTGTGAAAGTATCAAAGCCTCAGTCCACAGAGAAATGCACACAGCCTGTATTCAGAAACTGAGCCTTAAAACCAGCCGTCAGGACTTCTGGAACTTTGTGATGTCACAACAAAGCAGTCACC
>NW_019525171.1:16697-18768 GCF_002814215.2 Seriola lalandi dorsalis | reverse complement strand
GATCAACACTTCAAATAAAAGACAGAAGAAGAAACATGGAGCTTTAACTTTGGGCAGAGTGAAGCTAGATGTTTCCCCATTTCCAGTCTTTACACTAAGCTAAGCTAAGCTAAGCTAACTGGCCTCTGTATTTACCAAACACATATGGGAGTGGTGTCAATCTTCTTATCTAACTCTTGGCAAGAAAGTAAATAAGCCCATTTCCCAAAATGTCAAACACTTCCTTTAACAGGAGGTAGATGAGGATCTACAGGAAGTTCATACAAACACCTCAACAACAAACGGACAAACCAGCTACAGGTCCAGTCGGCTATATTCATTCAGTTGTTTACTTCCACAGCCACACACACACACACACACACACACACACACACACACACACACACCAGTGTTCATACACACTGTTCTGACAAAGGGAAAATAAATACAAATCTCCAAATCAAAAGAATACAAACACGGTCGTGTAAACTCTCCCGGGGACTTTCACAGTTTTCCTTGAGGGATTTTAAAATGTGTGAATACAAAGAAAAACAGTAAGCCCACCCAACTCTGGAACATGTTTCGCATGCGAGCGTGTTTGGCGTGTAAACTGTACGTGCGACCGTAGTAGCTCATGAATACATGGAGCTGAAGACCCGCACACAGTCACACCAACACATACATTCGCTGTGAGACTGCACAGGAAACAGTCCCACATGCGGCTCGTGTGGTTGGCTCACATCACAGAGGTTTCTGACATTTGGGTCAGAGTGAGAGATCGGCTCGTGAATGCGGCTGAGAACCGCGTCTGTCGTCTCACCCGTGACGGGAGAGGGAGATCGTGTTACACGTCTGTCCTGGAAAACACCGCCCTCCCCAGTCGCATGAACACATTCTCAAAAACCTCAGAACACACTCTCTTATGCATCTGAGGCGATTCAACATCCACTCCCACTTGAAAGGAGACGGTGTTGTCTCAGGTGTCGGCCGGATCAATGAGACACACTCAGACCAGGCTAATACGGCTAAACTGGAAAAAACATCACTGTTGTCCCGTCATTCGTCTGCGTGGTGGTTGTGGTTCGTGACCACAGAAAATGATCCTGATGAAATTCGTCTCCTAAATGTACAAAAAAATAAATAAATATGTTGAGGTCAAGAAGGAACTTCGAAACTCGACTTACAAGAACAAGAAGTTTGAAAACCTACATGTCTGTGGGCAAACTCCATCTGTTGATGAAGATCATGTGATATGATCTAAAGCTCCAGAACACCTACTAAATGGACTTTGAGGCTGTTTTGTGAACGACTGAACTCCCTCTTCTTCTTCCTCTCCTTCTCGTCTCAACACAAAACTTCAAAACCAGCATGAAGCCGCTAAAATGGCGTGAAGAGATTTCAGCATTTTTCTGCCGTTTTGATGTTTCCATGCCTCCCTCCCTCCTCGCCGCCTCTTTCTCCAGTGGTTAAGCGAAGGGCAGCTGATGGGATGGTCAACGAGGCAGACACCTGCACAAACAGGGTGCAGCGCCAGGGCCCGACAGGCTGCCGGAGGGCCCACACAGGGCTGCACTGGGGGGTTTGGTGGTGTCTGAGAACCAGGCTGTCCACACAGCGGACGGGGTTATCTTCGGGTGAGCGAGGGCCGGACGTCTGCAGGGCTTCAGATGGGCGGATTATGCTGCAGATATGCGTTTGCTGTTCTTTTAGCTTAATGCCCCGCTGAACCCGGCCACAGCTGAAGTTTGTGCACACACTGGGTTGTGTTGGGTAAACACTCGGCTGGGTGGACAAACTTTCTCTCCACTCGCCTTTTCCATTTTCCCTCCATCCTCCATCCACTCTGGCCTACTTGTGTGTGTGTATGTGTGTGAAGGGGGCGGATTCATATGCTAATTAGGAGAAGTGAAAGGAGGTCATGAGCTTAACAGACATGGGAAACACACACACACACACACATGCAAACTGGTGCTTAGCGGCTAAACCGATCAGAGAGCACCATGGGAAACTCAGAAGTTGAAGCAGCTGAATGAAGCGACCTCTCTTCACGCTGCCCAGCCTTGAGATGCCAGGCTGTTTTGTGTTGCCCCCC
>NW_019525171.1:9932-16549 GCF_002814215.2 Seriola lalandi dorsalis | reverse complement strand
TCAGCACAGAACACCCTCCAGCACCGAGCCCACGGCCCATCTGAGCCTCGTCTGCAGACGGCGGCGAGAAGAAATATGACCTCTTTTATGGCGCCGGGATAAAGAGAGTGTGACCTTCACAGGGCCCGCTGACCCACAGGGTGAGGAAGAGAGAGATGGGGGAGTGTCAGAGGAGGGTGAGATAAAACACAGAAAGGGAGAGAGAGAAAGAGGAGGGCCGGTCTGTTGGCAAACTCTCCTGGTCCGTCAGTGAATTAAAAAACTATTTTACAAGCTCTGTCATGAGGTCGGTGACGTTCAGTGATGCACCTTCACCGCTCAGTCCAGCTGCTGACCCACGCTGCTGTTACAGCCAATGAGCCTTGAGCTTTTAAACAGCAGGACCCGGCGTCAGAGAGCGACTGGAGCCTGAAACGCTCTGAACGGAGAGAACGTGAAGGAGAAACAACACGTCCTGAGTGGGTGGCTCAGCGATTTCGGGAACACTTCTATTTCTCTTATCAGATCCTGTCACGCACTTCTTCAGGTCACGAGCAGAACAACTGCAGACCGCTGGAGACGATTACCACAGGTCAGAGAGAGAGAGGGAGAGAGAGGGAGAGAGAGAGGGAGGGGGAGAGAGAGAGAGAGGGAGAGAGAGAGGGAGAAAGAGAGAGAGGGAGAGAGGGGGGGGAGAGAGAGAGGGAGGCATTTCTTTGGTTGCTTGAATCAGTGTTTATATGCAGAGGTCATGGCAAGGCCTTTGAGTGTGTGTGTGTGTGTGTGTGTGTGTGTGTGTGTGTGTGTGTGTGTGTGTGTGTGTGTGTGTGTGTGCTGTACTTATTTTCCATCCGTAAATCCACTCACATGTTCACGCTCCACTGCCTGTTAGAAATCACTGCACAAAAGTATGTCCACGTGTGTTTATACATGGTGTGTGTGTGTGTGTGTGTGTGTGTGTGTGTGCATGCTGGCATTTGTTTGTGTGACAGATTATCCAGCCCGCGCCCGTTTGATTGGCTTTGGAGTTAAATTTGGTGAAGCGAGAGAGAGAGAGAGAGAGAGAGAGCGAGCGAGCGGTTAGCTTAGCTGGACGAACAGGACTGAGTTTACTTTTATATTTTCCTCAGACCTAAAGGAAAAACTCGTCTTTCATCAGCTGCACTTGTTGAACTTGTTAGGATTTGCTTTGTGCAGTAATCCATCAGGGTCATTAATACTCCTGGGTGCTGCGGGGTGAGGATCAGCACCGCTCTCTCACTTTCTCTCATCTTAAACAGACTGTACTCGCCAGAACAGGAAACAATAGCTATTCTTACGCCAGCTAAAGCTCTGCCGCGCTCAGGAGGTTAATTCCCCCTGACACGCCGCTGATTTCCCTGCAGAGCAACACCTGCGTGTCTGCTGAGCCTGAAGCGGCGAGCGTCCCCTTCTCCCGCTCTCAGGACCCTCTCGCAGCTCTATTGACATTTTAATGGGCTTTCGTGGCTTTCAGAGCAGAATTAGAATGATATCGTGATTATAGTGACGGAGCCGGAGGAGTCAGCAGCAGAGCGGGAGGGTGAATGGGAGGCGGAGCGGGGCAGAGGAAGAGGCATTGTGGTCTGGTCTAATGGAGGATTTCCTGCTCCTGTCTTTCAAACGCGCCATGTGACCCGTCCTGAGGAGGAGTGGGACCGAGACAGAGGACAATTCAGGGGAGGGTTAGAGAGGGCGGAGGCTGGGGGGGGGCGACCAGTCAAACTCGAAGAAGAATGAAGAACTAGAAGAGTGTGCGTCGTGTTTGTGATTAGAGCTGAAATGATTTTAATAACTTTAGTCATTTCCTTTAGATTTCTGCTCAGACGTCAGAGTGAGCCTCTTCTCTCAGTTTTATATCGCTGTAACTTACATATCTTTGTCTTTCTTTGTTGCATTTGGCTTCAGAAAGTTATGACGGGTATTTTATTGATGAAGAAATAATCACAGCTGCAGCCGCATCTGTGATGGAGTGAGTCAAACAGTGTGTGTGTGTGTGTGTGTGTGTGTGTGTGTGTGTGTGTGTGTGTGTGTGTGTGTGTGTGTGTGTTATGACATGTACAGATCCATTACATTCACTTGTCTCTATCAGGCCATTCCGAGTGTTTTGAGGACGCTCTTGACATACTTCTATCAGTCAGATCTTGACACACACACACACACACACACACACACACACACACACACACACACACACACCCTGCAACACAATATGTGTCTGAAGGACGCCCTGCAGTGGCCTACATCAATAAAAAGAAGCATGTACAGATATCGTGCTGGTCATTCGATATGTGTGTGACAGTGTGTGTGTAGAGAGACACGGAGAGAGAGAGAGAGGATGTTTCTGTTCGATTACCTGCATGAATTAGCACAGCTCTGTTCACAGCAACAAGTCAGTGTGTGTGTGTGTGTGTGTGTGTGTGTGTGATAAGAACGAGGGATCAGAGTGAATGAGTGGCTCAGGTCCAGCTCCGCTCGTTGGTAGACATTGTTAGCAGGAAGCAGCTCGGGGGCAACACGCAAGCAGAGTCTTAACGACTTATATCAACATCCTTCAGTCTCAGTCTTGGTATAAATATATAGAGTAACTTTACACTCGGCAGCAGTCAGCTCAACGTGCTGCGACCTCTGGGGCTTTAAATTCGGCCGGTGGAGCAGATGCTTCGGACGTGATGAAATTTGTCACACGTCCAGCTCCATGCGGCACTGTGAGCCCCCCCACCACCACCACACACACACACACACACACACACACACACACTGTTCAACTTCATCTTCAGGTCGCTGCAGCCGAGAGGACGAGTATGTGTGGCCTTCCAGACATCTGTGAGCAGAGTGCAGAGGTTAGCGGAGGTCCATGACAGTAGCCACGGGGGCCAGGGGTCAGAGGTCAGGGATGTGACATAGCTGTAGGATTATTCTGTAGCATACAAGAGCAGGACACAACTGTCACCGTAACACTGCCAATTATATATCTGTGTGTGACGCATTGTGTGTGTGTGTGTGTGTGTGTGTGTGTGTGATTGTGTGTGTGTGTGATTGTGTGTGTGTGATTGTGTGTGATTGTGTGTGTGAGTGTGTGTGTGTGGTTGTGTGTGTGTGTGGCTATGTGGGTGTTAAAGTGGATTACTGTGGTCCCACTGGCAGCTTCAGTAAAGCCTTTTTCAAACATTTTTAAGTTGTCGACCACAAAGGGTTTTCAAAATGCTCTCGCAATCCAAATAAACAAACTCGGCTCCATAAAAACCAGCCGGGCTTCATCCATACACACAATCACACACACGCACACACACACACACACACACACACACACACACACACACACACACACACACACACAATCACACACACACACACACACACACAATCACACACACACACACACACATATGTACACTGATACAGATGTGTGGCTCCAGATATTGGCTCTTTGTTTCCACAAGCTGCTGATGTGTCTCACACATGTACAAAGCTCACAAATACACAAACACAGACAGACAGACACACACACACACACACACACACACACACACACACACACACACAGGAGTGGCTGAGGTCAGCAGAGTGGTGTACAGAGTGAATCCCTGTCCCTTTCTCCCCCTCTGTGTGAATGCTGCAGCGACTGGGGGGCCGCTGGCTGAAGCATGTGCTTACTCAGAGAGATTTTATTCACAGGAATAAATGCCTTCTACACACAGGCATCTGTTGGGACAGTCTCTGGGGACTTTACCAGCAGGCACCTGCGTGGGCAGCCTCTGCACGCTGCCGCCGCTGGCTTCTAGGCACATTTGAAGAGAGGTTGGATTTAACACTGTCATGGTCCACATTAGCAAGTAGAGGAGGCATGAGGATATTTATAATGTGTTTTAAAAAGCTCAGTTACAACTCATCAAGACACTCCTCGCGCTTGGCCGCGCTGTCGCTTGAAAAGAGGAGGACGAGCGCACAGCTGCTGCAGTGGGGGGAAACCTGAGCAGTGCCCAGGGGCCAGATCAGGCTGGTTGGTTGGTCGGGTGGCTGGCTGGGCGTTTCTCTGTTGTTGCCATAATGGCATTATTACCCCCTGGGACAAAAGCCAGGCTGTGGAGAAGAGGGCTGTGGAGTCTTTGAAACCTGACGCCTCTGTCTGGATAATGCCGCACTCACTAACTTTCCTCCTTTCCTCGCGGTCCGTCCCTTTAAGTGTCCGCTCGTCCCCGCACATCAGCGTGGGACGGCCATTATCTTGAGACAATAGGTGCTAAATTAGAGCTACGGTGTGAGAACGCTGTGCATTATGTTTTCTAGGAAAGCTTCTTCTCTGTATGTAAACAGGACAGGGCTCAGTGGCTGCGGCACAGATAAGGCCAGCGCCAATAAAGATGCTGAGCTGATTACTCCACAGTGCCGGCCACAGCTGAGCAGATAAGCACTACAGCCCACGACCCAGTCAACCACAGCTCCGAGCAGCCACGGCCATAAAGCACTGACAGATAATCAAGCCTCGAGTGCCAGTGAAGAGGCTCTCATCTCAACCTCATTCATTTTTTTCCCTCCCTCCATTTCGTCCTCCTTCTGTCTGCCACCGGCCCATTGGTCCTCGTTAGCGAAACAAAGAGCCCGAGATGCATCAAAAGGGGCATTGTTCCCGGCGAAACAGTGAAATCTCCCTGACCCCCAACCCCCCATCTCTGGACGCACACACACACACACACACACACACACACACACACACACACACACACACAAATACAGAGGATTGTGTGGCTAATGTAGTAAGAGAAAGTGACAGACAGAGCTGCTGTGTAACAGCAGGGAGGACAGAGGAGTGAGAGCAGCTCATCATCACAGTTAGACCCAGAAAATGAGACAACTGAGGAAGAGGAGGGAAACCTCAGAGATGTTGATGAAGGAGTTCTCTGCCCACACACACAATTTATTCATTTACAACAAACTCAAACACAAGCTGAAACACATGCAGGAAGCACCGCTGACAAAGGTTTACAGCAGGGTGCTGCCCAGCAATCTGCCCTGATCTAAACGAGCAGGTTGAGGGTGTTTACCTGAAGGCTTGTAATCAAAGATGAGAGGCGGCAGAGACGGAGACTTTACTGCTCGACCGTCGTGAAGAAATAAACGACAAGCTGTTGTTGGTGCGTCGTCAGGAGGAGGACAGTGACGGACCAGTGTGTTTCTGCACCAGCATCACGACACACAGTCACATCAGTCAAACCCATGCCCTCGCCACAGGGAACCACATGGGGCACACACACACACACACACACACACACACACACACACAGTCGAGCCACAGATGCCTCACACATGCTACTCACACACACACGTTGCAGACATAAGCATACACATACACAGGCCCTGCAGGCCACAGAGTCTGGGCGCTCCCTCTCCCTCGTAAACCCCACGGGACACACACACACACACATGCTCACACACACACACACACACGCTCACACCCACACACCTTTAATTGCAGCCAGGCGTACACACACAAACCACAGGGGTTTGTCATTTAACTCTTGCACCAGCAGAAACTGGCCACATGTCACAATGACGGGCTGGAAATGACACACACACACACACACACACACACACACACACACACACGCACGTGTCTGGCCACAATCCCTCCACTAACTCTCCATCACAACACATATGACAGTATACATCCACACACGCACTTGGCCCTGCAGCTGCAGCTGTTGTCATGAACATCTGCTGATCTTTATCTTATTACATAACACAAAGATGCTCTTGTGCCAGAAGACGCTCCTCACCTTCTGAAGAGCCCTCACCTCGCCTCGTCCTGCAGCCCGAACACAAACACACATCACATCCACCACAGGCCGCCGCCGGCTGCAGGTCGCACGCAGAGACACGCATCCGCTGATGTGACCACATTGTAAATACCACACTCATGTCAGCCGCGGTCAGAGGTGAATCCTGGGACGTGGCGTTACATATTCCTCATGTGCATGTGTATTGAATGTGAAGCCCTCGGCTGAGTGTGAGAGCAGGAAATGTCATACGGAGAGCACTGCAGGCACTTGTCCCATATGAGTCTATTTTCTGCCTGACCTTTGACCTGATCTGCCAAACAGAAGAATAGACTGAGGAGCAGCATCAACAGTGGGAACATGCAAACAGCTTCAATAGGTCTCTTCAGCAGATTACACACGGCAGCTTCTACAACCTCATCTACTTCATTCATTCTTAAAGAAGCTCCGTCTCTCTTTGTGCATCTGCATCCAGCAGCACGGCTCCTCTGCACAGACAGACCCCTGAGAATATCTGCCTTTAGATTAAGGTCAACAGCTTTGGATGGGAGCCTGTGTTTGGGTGTGTGTGTGTGTGTGTGTGTGTGTGTGTGTGTGTGAGCCTCCCTCTCCATGTTGGATCACACTTTTCAACAGAACTACTGAGCTGCTGCCGTTGGAACGACGGCGTCCTCTGACAGATGAAGATGTGATGCCTTTAGTATTTCACACTGAATTTTACAGTGTACTTATCTATAACTGCACATACACTACACCAACGTAATGTTATCATGTTTAATTCTTTCATTACCAATGTCTTTTCATGTCATGTCTCTCAACCCAGTGTAAATAAAGGAAGAGCGG
>NW_019525171.1:2134-9890 GCF_002814215.2 Seriola lalandi dorsalis | reverse complement strand
AAAAAAAAAAAAAAAAATAGACAGGATTTCATTTCACAACCACACCTACCTCCGACCGACACTACCTTTCCGTTTCCCACCCTTTCCTGAGCACCACTCTATACACACACACACACACACACACACACACACACACACACACACACTCCATGCCCCCTGGTTCACTCACTCCCAGAAATTGGACCAGATGTCACATCAAGAGTCTTTGACCGCAGCGCTGCAGCCAGATGAAGAATTTGAGAAATTCTGGAAAATATTTGTGGAGCGGCTCAGGATCGAAGAGGCCCGGGAAGGTAGAGGTTAAACCTCTGCGGCTTTAATGAGGGGCTGTGTGACTGAGTGCTGTAACGCTATAGCAGCTAATGGGGAGGCAGGAGCTGAGGTAAAGACATATAGGGTGAATGCTGCAGAGCTGGTTATGACGCTGATCCGCTCGGGGCCAAAATGTCGCACTCCTCTCTCTGCTGCTCGTAGCGACCTTCCTGAAAATCCGGTCCTGAACACCTGACTGTATCACACATCAGACGTGAGAGCAACGAGCGCTGATGGAAGAAGTCCTGGGGTCGACTTAGCTCACATCCACGGACTTATAATAATATATATGAGTGGCTGGTTGCTATAGCAACACGCAGACAGCGCTTGACTGAAGAAAAAAGGCGTCCGCAGCTCAAACTAGGACCCAGACAGAATGTATATGAACACAAGCAAACGCACACGATATATAATCTCCTCCTGCATTGTGCAAAACATAATGAGGGTTTAGGTGAAGCCGCTTTTAGAGCGACGGTTTCCCCACAGCGCACAAAGTGTTTTCACAATAAACATCCACTTGAATTCGCATGACAGCGAACCGTCCCGCCTGTCCGACAGCGCGTAGCCGCGTTCACGAGACGGACGCAGGGACAGGGAAGAATGAGATTCCTCAGTCTGTGGTGGAGCTCGTGTATTTATAGGGAGTGTATGGCGCTGGTGCGTGTGCTCCTTATAGCGCTGCTAAATCAGAGGGAGTGGAACCCGAGCCAGAGGGAAATCAGCAGATGATGCTTGTGCTCAGCTGCCAAAACTGAAGACTGTAACTCAGCAGCTGAGAGAGTGTGTGTGTGTGTTTGTTCATCATCACTCTGATCCTGCTGTGTTTCTGCATCATTAATCTTGAGTATCAGAGCAACATGAGGAAGGAGCCCGTCTTTAGTGTGTCCTCATGTGTGTGTGGTGACAGACGGCCTCAGACGGCCTTTATGCAAACACAGGCATCAGCCCGAGGCTGCGACTGACGACTTATAGAGAGGTGTCACTGAGCAGCCTGTGTGTGTGTGTGTGTGTGTGTGTGTGTGTGTGTGTGTGCACCAGCTGGCAGATAGGAACTAATTACGAGATATTAATGCATTAACGAGCTGTGCAGTGTACAACACCTCTCTCTGAAACACGCACACAGAACAAAACCCATTCAACATCTCAAGCTCTGATTCTTCTCCACACACCCACATTCCTTGCTCCTCATTCAGGACCCTCCTGATAACCCCCGCCCCCCCTTTTCCTGCTCTTTCTCCCTCTCTCTTTTAACCCCCCACCCTCCCCCCTTTGTCCCTGCATCCACCAAACACCCCATGTGTAACCCCTCCTGAAACCACTGAAGTGGGCCAACCAATCATCACTGGGCTGCCAGATTGTGTTTAGCATGACAAAGGAGAATCTGTGTGACCATTTGTGTGTGTGTGTGTGTATCTGTGAGCTTTACATGCATTGTGTGTATATGTGTGTGTTTAAGCGTGTGCGTGTCCTTAGAGGAAGAGCTGACTGTAGAGCTTTTACTACTGAAGGAAGTTGTTTTATGCAGGAAACTGGCTCCACATGCGCGAAGCTCATCTACATCTTTATGAGCTGATGAAACAGTGAATCTCTGACTGAGGTTCTTTAATAAGCAAACCAGTATAAACGCACTGGAAAACTGTGTGTGTGTGTGTGTGTGTGTGTGTGTGTGTGTGTATGTGTGTGTGTGTGTGTGTGTGTGTGTGTGTGTGTGTGTGTCGGGCAGAGCTGCTGCTATGACACAGCAGAGTTAATCTGCACCATTTGTAACATCCTGGGTAATAAACTCCGGCTCCTGTGTGCCGATGTGGTGCATTTCGTTTCTACTGTTGATGCTTCGGTTTCTCCACATGGAGGTATCGATGTGGCCCCCACCTGCTCCTCTAACGCCGGGTCAGCCACGGGTGCCGCTTCCCCATCCCTGCCCGTTAGATCGGAGAGGCATTCCCCTGCCACAACACATGCTTAAGCAATTATTGCACGCATTCCCCTGGACAGAGAGGGAGAACGAGGGCTGAGGAGAGAGAGAGAGAGAGAGAGAGAGCTAGAGAGAGAAAGTTGAAGTGGAGTGATCAGGGGCAGCTGGCCAGGGATTTGCAGGGTTCTGGGGGAGAATGTGTAGAAGTTAAGCACAACTCCCATAATCCTTTTCTAAAAGAGAGAAAGGAGAGACGGAGGGATTGAAAAGAGAGAGGAGAGAAAGGGGGGCCACTGGAGCTGGAAACTAAAAGGACTGGGCTACAGTGACAACAGCCAAAAAACAAACCAGCTATCAAAGCAACACACACACACACACACACACACACACACACACACACATACACACACAGCACAATGCATCTGGACTGGACGCCTGCAGAATAACAAGTCACACACAGAAAACTCCACATCACAAACAAGTTGCAGTTGGAGCAGATCCCCCCCCCCCCCCCCCCCCCAGCCCCCCCCCCCCCCCCCCCCCCCCCCCCCCCCCCCCCCCCCCCCCCCCCCCCCCCCCCCCCCCCCCCCCTCCCCCCCCCCCCCTCCACTGTCAGTGACAGTTTGACCAGTTATAAATCAATACTTTAATTACACTTCGATCGACCACAGTCATGTAACATCTCTATGTAAGGACAGCTCGGGCTGGAATGGCACCTCTGGAGGTTCAGGGTCAGATGAACAAGGTTACCGGGGCACGGGCTATTTAAAGGGGCGGTAAAAGGGCAAGTTACAGCACTTCAAAAACGTTTGTGCCCCGGGCGTGTTGGCAGGGGGCAGGAACATCAACCCATAGCTGCACCGCTGCTGTGTGCACTTTGAAATGATCAATACATCATGTGATGACAGAGAGAAAACCCAGACACGTGTCAGTCAGTGACTGAATGTCAACGTTTCTCTTGTATTGATGAGCAGTCTATAAATGTGCCGGTACACATGTGTGTGTGTGTGTGTGTGTGTGTGTGTGTGTGTGTGTGCGTGTGTGTGCGTGTGTGTGCGTGCTCTCTCCGTCAGGCTGCAGGGTGTAAACTGCGCTTTTCAAACAGTGTGGAAGCCTGACATGTGTGTGTGTGTGTGTGTGCGTGCTCTCTCCGTCAGGCTGCAGGGTGTAAACTGCGCTTTTCAAACTGTGGAAGCCTGACATGTGTGTGTGTGTGTGTGTGTGTGTGTGTGTGTGTGTGTGTGTGTGTGGTGATAAGAGGATGTTGCAGATGAAGTTGTCTTGTGGTCTCAGATAACAACCAATACTTTTAAAACGATAAGGCCTTTATTAGCAGCCATTAGAAAGCGCGGGTCCTGCCTTATTTATTTGTTTGTTTGTTGTTTATCTTTGTTAGTGTTGATCTAAACAGCTGATGTGAGATTGTAAAAAGTGAACAGTTGATATGGAAACAGAAAGGAGATTTAACTCCAGTAGAAACTTACCAAGTAGAAGACAGAAGATGTCGAGCGCTACCAACAGTTTGTTCTTGCTGGTGTCAACACCGTTGTTGTTGTTTAACGTAGAGCTTCCTCCGTTCCTTGTCTCTTGGGCCATCGCTTTCTCATACATGTACTTTTGCATTTGAGAACTCCCCGTTTCAGCTCTAAATCCCACACCACGCGGTAGGTGAAGAAACTCTGACAGGTTCTGCAGTCCTTTAAAGAAATGTCATGCGACTGCACGGGAGGGAAACAAACTTCCCAAAACAAGGAGGTCGCGTGAAGCTGCGGATGTGTTGCTGTCTCGTTGTCTCGTGTTTCAGTTTTTTTAAATAATCTTTTTCTTTTTTTTTAAAATAGAAGAGTATTGTGTAGAAAACGGACCCGCGCCACGGACTCAAGAAAGTAAAGTTGCCTGCGCTCGAAATGAATGGAGCGCGCTCCTCTTCATCCGTGTTGGTTCAAAGGCTTGGAGTAAGAATTGCGCTGCACATCGACAGCCTTGTTATACCAATCCTTCGTGTCCTCCTCCCCCTGCTCTCTTCAAGTTCCCCCAGCAGCTTGAAAGGCTCAGCCCTCTTCCCTCTGCTAGCGGCGGGTAATCGGCTCCATTCCATGCATGGAAACTTTCAACGAGCAGGGGCAGAGCGGCGCGGACACACAGCGCCCCCAGTGGTTGCGCACGGCGCGACAGGCGCACGGGACTGACAAGAGATCCGGTGCGTTTGGAGATGAAGTGTTTCCTCTCTTTGAATCATGAACATAATTAAAACTGTGAGCCCTTATTTTCCAGGAAATGTTGTAACAATAAGTTTAGTCACTTTCTGTGGAAATACTTCTGTGGACATCTGTGAGAAAATCTCCAATATTTGCCCAAAGAAAAGTAAAAGTAAAGAAGTGACATCCTAAACAGGACCAGTCCCAGCCTGGTCAGATGCGTACATGAACTGATGAAGCCTCTTGGATGAGAGGTGAAACGTCTTCCCAGACAAATAATCAAGTCCAGTTGTTTTTTCGATTTAAAACTCCTTTAGGAAACTATGACCTGGACAAATGAGAATATGCACAGGCCCTAAACAGGACTGGTGATCATTATTGTATTTTGCCAGTATGACAAAAACTTTATTTACTTGTGACTTTACTCTCTGCTGGTTCTCATACAAAGATTATGTAGTTTATAATTCATCATGTTTATTGGGATTATTTATTCTCTAGGGAAATGTCTTTCTGAGATTTGCTGAAGAAGACAAACATGTTCATCTATTTCATCTAAATGTTGTATTTCACAAATAGAAAGTTACCAGTGGAGATTCTACTGTGATTGTTCCGGTCAGTGAAACCAACAAAACATGTCGTGGCCTGTAAGTTACAGGATCTCTGCGTGTTTTCCAACTTTGATAAGAAGCAGTTCATGCGCCAGCTCCTCTACTGTTCTCCAAAGACTCCAGCTTTAAATGCACAAGAGTCCCGCTTGTTGTTAACACAGTAAACTCACATCGCCATCTAGTGCTTAAACATGAACAACTCACCTCCGTCCAGTGGAGGAGGATCCGGCTGCAGCCTGATCTTTTTTGCAACTCATCGTCTATTGATTTCACTTTCTTCTCCTTGTTTTCCTTTTAATCATCCTGTTCTATTCCAGACATTTAATGGAAGATGATCAACTTTTTATTCATTCATTTTTACATCTCGGACTGACAGGGTTTAGATAGGGATCAATATATAAGACAGGCCTTCAGGAGGGACGTATACACAATATCTGGATGCATCTATTTGAGGGAATAACAACAAAGACTTGACCTGACAGTCCAGCCTGATGAAACTCAGCAGAAACTGTTCATGTCATTCCACATTTTCTCTTCGATTCAGTCTTATAACCTGCAGAGACATTTATTATTTATGAGCAAATGCTCAATGCATTAGATGTGTTGCTCACAGCATGATAGGCGCCTTCATTTATTGATCTGCTGCAGGTGGCAACTGGCCACTGGAGGTGAGTCAGTACATTATTTTACTTCATACAGCAGCTGATGTGAATTATCACTCAGGCACAGACAGTGGCTCCTTTAATGTGTGTAATCAAGCCACCAGGCAGATCTGTGGTCGGTGCAGGTTATTGACCGGGGTGCTCAACATGACATCGGGTCGGTGGTCGCGGGTCTTTGGGATGCATAATCATAATGTTTTTGCCACCCAGGCTAATCACAAAAACAAATACCCCCCAGTCCAGCAGTTACACCTTCCCTCCACAGTCTTCACCGTGAACCTGTCAGTGTGCGTGTAACGTGCTCGGGCCGTCGGTGACTCCTCTCTCCTTTCCTGAGGAGAAGTGAGGTGCCCCGCCCCTCCGTGCGCCCCACCAGCAGCAGGCAGAGCGCACGCACCGCACCGCACCGAGCGAGCTCAGCCGTCGGTAACGGAGAAGATGGCAGAGCGGCAACAACAGAAACACGAAGGCAGGGTGAAGATCGGCCACTACATCCTCGGCGACACGCTCGGAGTGGGCACCTTCGGCAAAGTGAAGAGTTAAGTGATGTTTTTGTGTCACGCTCGGCTCCGTGTGACCGTCTGTGCGCTTCAGTCGGAGTGACATGAAGTAGTCGCCGTGCCGCCCCCCTCTCCGCGGACTGCGCTGAACTTGCCGGGGGTCAGTGAGCAGTTTGCGTAGCTGCTCTCTCTAACGGCTGCGACAGAAGGGATTTTAAAGCGTAACTGCCTTCTGAGAATCCGGGGCCGCTTGAAAGTCAAATTCTTTCACCGAAGCCCTTATCTGTAGCAACGGTTATCAGCAAACGGCAGGTGTCCGTAACTGGAGGACAATAGCTGGAAGGACACGCGCAGTCCAGCCCCACGTTATTACCGTTTAACGTTAAACCGTGACGGGTTCACGTGGCGGTGGGTTTCCTTGCCCTGTCTTACGGTAAAGGGCATCAGTGAAGCTCACGGCTTGGCCGAACCCAGCCATGTGAGCTCGGTGTTGTCCACTGACAAACTGTTGGTAAACGGTGCAGCTAGTCCGACATGTTCCCGCGCCGCTAGCCAGGGCAGCTCCGTTAAACCCGTTTTATACAGGCGTTAAGTTTTAGTAGGGAGGGGTTTTATTTCAGGGTTTTCTTGGCTGGTTTTCGGACACTCGGCTTGACCTTGTGAGCTTTCACTCCTCACTCACCTCGCCTGTTTCTTGTGTGCGCAGTTTGAGGAATGTATTGTCGTAGCAGGAGGGCGGTGGTGGGGGTTTAACCCACCTGAAATAATGGCCACGTTTGAAAACGGGGGTAAATTCTGTACGTGGAAAACCATTTCATGCTTACTAGCTGTGGAGTGTTTGAATACCAAATTGGATGGAATTTTGGATGGAATTAAAAAAACAACAAAAAAAAATGTCACAGTATGGTAAGGCATAAAAGTCCCAAAAAGTCATAATAAAGTTAGGCATAAAAGGTCATAAAAATTTTTTAGTGTAGTAAGGAATAAAAACTCCCAAAAAGTCATAAAATGGTACGATATAAAAAGTCATAAAAAATAGTCATTGTGGTGAGGCATAACAAGTCCCTAAAAGTTATATTATAGTAAGGCATAAAAAGTCATAGTATATTAATTAATAAAAAGTAATAAAAACGTCATATTATAGTAAGGGATAAAAAGTCAGAAAAATGTTATAGCACAGTAAGTAAGTCATAAAAGGTGTTAGTATAGTGAGGAATAAAAAGTCATAGTATAGTGAGGCATGAAATTCACAAAAAGTCAGAAAATAGTCAGATATAAAAAGTAATTATGGTAAGGCATAAAAAGTAATATTATAGTAAGTGATTAAAAGTCATAGTATAGTAAGGCATAAAATGTCAAAAAAGACACTTTCTTGCAGAAATCCATACCTTCAGCTGTAACACAGTCAAAATGATCAGCAAATCAAAAAAGAAAATGTCCAAAAAAGGACAGAGGGACCCCTGAGGGTTAATAAATCCCATGAACCGCTATTTAAATTACCACTATTATGTTTTTTTCTGTGCTAAATTTAACATTACTGGGGAGGAGAGCAACACGACTA
>NW_019525171.1:1352-2114 GCF_002814215.2 Seriola lalandi dorsalis | reverse complement strand
AGGCATAAAAGTCCCAAAAAGTCATAATAAAGTTAGGCATAAAAGGTCATAAAAATTTTTTAGTGTAGTAAGGCATAAAAACTCCCAAAAAGTCATAAAATGGTACGATATAAAAAGTCATAAAAAATAGTCATTGTGGTGAAGCATAACAAGTCCCTAAAAGTTATATTATAGTAAGGCATAAAAAGTCATAGTATATTAATTAATGAAAAGTAATAAAAACGTCATATTATAGTAAGGGATAAAAAGTCAGAAAAATGTTATAGCACAGTAAGTAAGTCATAAAAGGTCTTAGTGTAGTGAGGAATAAAAAGTCATAGTATAGTGAGGCATGAAATTCACAAAAAGTCAGAAAATAGTCAGATATAAAAAGTAATTATGGTAAGGCATAAAAAGTAATATTATAGTAAGTGATTAAAAGTCATAGCATAGTAAGGCATAAAAAATTACAGAAACAACATGTCAGTATAGTGAGGCACAAAAAGTCATAGTATAGTAAGGCATAAAATGTCAAAAAAGACACTTTCTTGCAGAAATCCATACCTTCAGCTGTAACACAGTCAAAATGATCAGCAAATCAAAAAAGAAAAGTAAAGAAAATGTCCAAAAAAGGACAGAGGGTTAATAAATCCCATGAACCGCTATTTAAATTACCACTATTATGTTTTTTTCTGTGCTAAATTTAACATTACTGGGGAGGAGAGCAACGCGACTAGAAGTGACAGCGAGAGAGGGCTAGTAGCTTCTCCTCTCCTCTGTCTC
>NW_019525171.1:0-1332 GCF_002814215.2 Seriola lalandi dorsalis | reverse complement strand
GTCAAAGTTACATTTTATGAATCCCAACAACTATGTCTACATTTTCAGAAAGAATTATTTGTCTCCTTTTTACGGTTTGGCCACGAGCTCGAGTTAAAAATAAAAATAAAGGTTATTTTTTACTGCTTCACGCACTCTAGCCAACTGACGATTTCACTCTAACTTTGAAGAAAAAGTGATTTGCACTCCTCCTTTGAGTGCTATGGTGCGGCACAAAAAGTTATGAAAACGACATAGTATAGTAAACCTCAAAAAGTCATAAAAACGACATAGTATAGTAAGGCATAAAGACTACATAGCATAGGAAGGCATAAAAAGACAGTACAGTAAGGCATAAAAACGACATATTTTATTAAGGCATACAAAGTCATAGTATAGTAAGGCATAAAAAGTGTTAAAATCTTCATAGTATAGTGAAGCAAAAAAAGTCATAAAAACGACATAGTATAGGAAGGCATAAAAATTCATAGTATAGTGAGGCACAGAAAGTCATAAAAAAGACATGGCATAGGAGGGCATAAAAACGACATAGTATAGTAAGGCAGAAAAATGACAGTATAATAAGGCATAAAAACGACATATTATAGTAAGGCACAAAAAGTCATAAAAACGACATAGCAGTATAGTAAGGCATAAAAAGTCATAGTATAGCAAGGCATAAAAACGACATATTATAGGAAGGCATGAAAAGTTATAGAAACAACATACTACAGCAAGGCATGAAAAGTGATAAAAACGACATATTATAGTAAGGCACAAAAAGTCATAAAAACGACATAGTATAGGAAGGCATAAAAAGTCATAGTATAGTAAGGCATAAAAACGACATAGTATAGTAAGGCATAAAAAGTCATGAAAACGTCATAGCATAGTAAGGCATAAAAACAAATTAGCATAGGAAGGCATAAAAATTCATAGTACAGTAAGGTAAAAAAAATGACATATTTTATTAAGGCATAAAAAGTCAAAAAACATCATAGTATAGTAAGGCATAAAAACGACATAGTAAGGCACAAAAAGGTCATGGAATCGACATATTATAGTAAACCTTAAAAAGTCATAAAAACGTCATAGTATAGTAAGGCATAAAAAGTCATAAAAACCTCATAGTACAGTTAGGCATAAAAACGACATAGTAGAGTAAGGCATAAAAAGTCTAAAAAACGACATATCATAGGAGGGCATAAAAATTCATAGTATAGTCAGGCGTAAAAAGACATAGTATAGTAAGGCACAAAAAGGTCATAAAATCGACATATTATAGTAAACCTTAAAAAGTCACAAAAACGTCATAGTATAGTAAGGCATAAAAAGTCATAAAAATGTCATAGT
>NW_019525170.1:5745-6611 GCF_002814215.2 Seriola lalandi dorsalis | reverse complement strand
AAGGGGGGGGGGGTGAAGGTTGCACCACAGCGAGGTTTTGGATCCAGTAACACAGCAGGACTGATGCTCCATCTTCAGTTTGTGACACTTTTTCCTCAAAGTTCCCGTGCGGGGTCGACACACCTCGGCTCCCAGACGTGTGTTATTAATACAGATCCTCCGTGTGCTGCAGCGGAAGACACGCAGACATGAGGAGGGTAATTTAAGGCCCTCAGCTCCTCACCTAAATTACATTACCTGCTAGATTACAGCAATTTTCCAGCTGTTTGCCTCCTCTGACCTTCATTACTGATATTACCTCCCTAAAGTCTCCAGGAGAGAAAGCTCCGTGTTCAATCCGAGCTCTCGTTCTTGACCCCGAGCGCCTCACTCTCGCTCTTAATAATGATCGCGATGATTTGTATTCACACGGCGCCGTTCCTCGACCCGCAGCACATTACAATGGAGGGAATAAAACAGCTTTTCAATCACGGGTTTGAAGGCAGGGTACAGTATCTACAGTGTGGTCGTCTGACGGCGTATTTATTCATTCATTAAAAACTGCAGGTCGACGGAAACAGTTCAAATTAAAACTTATGAATGAGACTTTAATCAAAATTTTTCACAGATTTGTTATCAATCAGGATTAAACACCTAAATAAAAAATAAAAAAAAGTGTTATTTTTAATCTCCTCCTCATCATTTCAACCAGCTGGCTCTAGAAAACTGAGTGTACCTCTTATCTGAAGTAGGAGAGAGGTGCGCACATTTTTCTTTTATAAGATAAAACCAGAACCGACGCTCCTCGGCCCCGGACGTTGACTGTTGACTCTTATCTTGGTAAAAGTTATCTCTGTAGGAATCAGTGGGTCAGTTTCCTCACTGGT
>NW_019525170.1:3468-4562 GCF_002814215.2 Seriola lalandi dorsalis | reverse complement strand
ATCAAACTGCTGCTGGACTCAAGTCACTTTTACTCCTGCAAACAAACTTCACCATATATTACTTCTTCTTCTTCTTTTTCTTCTTCTTCTTCTTTTTCTTCTTCTTCTTCTTTTTCTTCTTCCTTCTTCTTTTTCGTCTTCCTCTTCTTCTCCTTCTTCTTCTTTATTCTTACTTATTACTTATTATTATTATTATTATTATTATTATACATTAGCTGAAGGACTATGATTAAGAATACAGTAGTTTTAGTCAATTATTTCTAAGTATTTCACCACTTATCTTCCTTTTTTGGGCATTGAGGGATTAAAACAGACAATAACATTAAACATGAAGCACTAAATTCTAAATACGAAATAACTGAATTCTCTGTCACCCCTATTGATATTTTCATACATTATAAATATGTTAGTTGTTAATTGTTCCCAGAGATTTAAAGATTTCACACAAATAAAACAAACTTTTTATCTATACTTGTAACTGCTGCACACAGTCCTCCTCTGATCAATCATGTGATCATATGAGAGCTGCTCTTCAAAGTCACTTTTACACTTGGTTGTAAGTCGGAGGAAATAACTTTTCTTTAACTGGTCTGAGACTCACGCTGAACGTGTTTAAGAGGAGAAAGTGTTTGCACGTCGCCGACAGGCCGGACAGACACTAAAAACCCTCCCTGCGCCTCTTGGGAAAACAGTTGCTGCACGTTAACACTGGAGCTTAACATTAGGCAGGTTATCTAAAGCAAGACAGACTGACCTTTCAGTCATAAAACGTCGTTAAAGGTTTTCATTATACGGCTCCTAGATTCATAAATGTGATGAATGAAATAACATTTGCTTGATTTTGCTGAAGGGGCATTTTTTTTTTTTATATTCAGCTGAGTAATCACATATCCGTCGGCCGAACACGAGCTGTTGCCAACTTTTTATCCTCCCGTTGACTAAATATCTCTAAACCGACCGGTCCAGCTACTTTCTCACACCAGCAGGATTTTATGCAGCTGGCACCAGGTTCATGCAGATGATGCTGATGCTGCGAGTTTAGATCTGCCGGACTTCACATGAGCTGTGTGGCTCCTGCAGGGGTGGTGGGGGGG
>NW_019525170.1:1358-2775 GCF_002814215.2 Seriola lalandi dorsalis | reverse complement strand
TGGCAATACTACAGTGTAGGGAGGAGCTTCTCTTCTCTGCATTTCAGCTTCTAACTAACGGTTTCTGTCGTCGGCTCTCAGGTACACCTGTCCCTTTGTAGAGAAGTTCTCCATAGACATCGAGACGTACTATAAACCAGATACTGGAAACCAAGGGGATGTCTTCAACCTGTCGTCTGCTGAGAAGAGGCAGAGGACCGTGGGTAAGCAGATCATCGTGCACGCAAAAACACACGCTATCGAAGACTGGGAAATATACGAAGGAGGCTGAGGGGAAATTTATTCAGTTTAAGAGAATACAAAGACTTTATTTTACTCCTTCTAAGCTCCACATGACGCGTTTACTGACCAATAATTTATGCTGGAAATGTCAGACAGAAATGGGAACATTGTTTTGGGTG
Organism: Seriola lalandi dorsalis; assembly: GCF_002814215.2. Taxonomy (NCBI): domain Eukaryota; kingdom Metazoa; phylum Chordata; class Actinopteri; order Carangiformes; family Carangidae; genus Seriola; species Seriola lalandi. Next base: position 2,374 of record NW_019525170.1, on the reverse strand, counting down.
GGGCTCAATATATCAACTTATGACTTAGCAGTGAGAAGGGTCGACCTCTATGTTAGAGATAGTATCATATGAACACTCGTCAGGTGACGTCAGTGATGGAGGTGAAAACGTTAAGAGGACACTGGAACAATCTGGTTGTACTTCTTTAAGTTTCTTCTTCTAGTTTTGTGCACGTTCACCTGGGGATGTTTCATAACCAAAAGATGATAACACTGTCTGTGCCACTACCATCGAGAACACTTTCAGACTTTAAACTGTGCGTTATGGATCCCGTCATCTCTTCATGAGCAGGAGCAGACCTCAAATGTCCACAGTGATATTTGCAGTGAAAACACAGACGGTGTGAAACAGACTGTGGAGTGTAAGAGCTGGTGTTGAGCCTCTGAATACTAAAATTCACTGGGGTGCAGGAAAAAATATGCAGCCTGCTCCAGACACGTTCCCTGCAGGGAGTGATTACATAAAACACTCACAGAGACACACACACACTCACACAGAGACACACACACACTCACACACACACAGAGACACACACTCTCACACACACACTGTGCTCTGGAGGCAGGTGACATCTGTCCTGCTCATACCTACTGCTCAGATCTGCTTTTATTTTATTTTATGCATTTGTGTGTGTGTGTGTGTGTGTGTGTGTGTGTGTGTGTTCAGACCCCATAGACATCGTGAAGGACTACATCGCTCCTCACGAGTACCTGGTGGAAGAAGACCCGAAGCTGTATCAGTCCGTCAAGACCAAACGGGGTCCGCTGTCGGAGGACTGGATCGAGGAGATCAACCAGGACCCGGGTCAGAACCCCGTCATGTGCGCCTACAAGCTCTGCAAGGTGGAGTTCAGATACTGGGGCATGCAGTCCAAGATCGAGCGCTTCATACACGACGTGGGTAGGTATGACTGGTTTTCCTGGGGCGCAGGTAAAGCAGATAAATAAATAAATAAATAAATAAATAAAATAAAGTGTGCGAGAGGCAGGAGCGCAGAGAAGAGTCTGGTTCCCTGA
>NW_019525170.1:0-538 GCF_002814215.2 Seriola lalandi dorsalis | reverse complement strand
TGTGTGTGTGTGTGTGTGTGAGGTGTTAAAAATCACGTGTGGTGTGTTCACGCTAGAGAAGTGACAGAAATATAGTCGAACCACACGTTGTGCCAATTGAATAAAGTCCATTTTTGAGTGTGACGCTATTCTCAAACACAGGGGCGCTCTAATGAAATGCTCACAGCTGGAAAACATTTCAAATTAAATTGTGTGTGGTGGAGAAAAACAGCTCCAGCTAGTTTAAACCGTCTGAACACATTCAAATCTAAATGTGATGATTACCATGTGCTCACAGCAGTATTAGGAGAGCGATGGGTTTTTTTTTTCATGTCCTGAGTTTTACCCCTCAGGTCACATGGAGCCTGTCCTGGGCCTGCAGACAATACTCAGGGCTGCAAAACTACACACCCAGGTTTTTCTATTGCTACGTAGCTAACGTTAGCATTAGCAGTTCAGCATCAAACTTCATTCCTTTACTCACCAACAGCTGTTTCCAGAGGTTGGAAAGAAACGCCAAAGTTAACGCTTTATCTCCTCGGCGCGTCTGGTCACTTTC
>NW_019525169.1:1354630-1369179 GCF_002814215.2 Seriola lalandi dorsalis | reverse complement strand
CCAAAAAAAAAAAAAAAAAAAAAAAAAAAAAACTTTCTCCCTCATAAAATTTGCTAAATGTATGTCAGAGGGAATATTTTTTAATCAATATTCACTTGTCTAACTCTCTTCTGCCTGCCCTCTCGGTTTTCAGACTATGGATCTGTCTCACTGTTATACACTATGTATTACATTCTGCATCGAATTCTTCCTCCACAACCACACCCTTCATCACCACCGAGCACTTCTGCAGAGCACAGATCAATTACAAGCCGGCCTGCCAAGCGATCAAGTCTATAATAACACAGTCTCTCCATCTTGTTCCGCTGCAGTAAATTACCTGGGCCGCAGGACAAGACTCATCTTTCCCTCTCTCAACCCTTGAGGGATCTTTATTAATGCCCAGGCTTTACATCAAATACAGTCAGGTGGCCTGGTAATGAGATCACAAGCCAAGCCTGTCCTGATTTAAATGCTAAATACAGGTCAAAGCCAACCAACGACCTAAACATACTCCACCGGCTGGGTGTAATGATAATCCAGGACCTGATGTCGCAGGGAAAAAAAGGCAGAGAGAGGAATTGAGGGCGTATGTGTGGGAGTGTGTGTTTGTGTTAGTGGAAAAGGGACACATGATGGGTAACACAGGGATGAGAGGATGACAGAGCAGAGACACAGAGATAGAGAAATTAAAAATCTGAATATAAATGTCAGTCCAGCTGTGTTTTTCAAAGGAGATGTCTGTGTGGAAAACATTGCAGTTATAAAATGATTTTCTGCCCCCAAACCACCTTTACTCGTCTTTTGTCTGGCAGACAGAAGCCAGGCAGATTCTTCCTACTTGTTCTCCCTCACCCTCACCCAAACGCACCAATTACTCAGGCCCTGGGCTAAATGTGAGCTGTCTAAAAGTTGAAAGAGGGGAAAAAAAGTAACAGATGAATAAGAAAACAACAAACTTGTGGTAATTAAACATCAAGGCTGTGGAAAAAGGAAGTGCTAATCCTCCCAACTCAGCTGATTCCACCATTCCAAAAGCATTTACACTTTCATTAAAGTGTGCAGCCAAGCAGAACAAAATCATTTAGAAGGCCCCGCATAAACACCAGAAGTGAACCTGTGGCTGTCTATGCGGCATAGTTCAGAATACAATAATTAGGACTAGCTGAGGCCAAGACAAGTTGTTCAGAGAGAGAAACTTCAGAGAAAAAAAAAAAAGCATACTTAGATAGTGTTGCGGCATACAGGCAACTGGTAGCCCACTTTTGTACAATGAGACGTCTTTTAAACAACGTTTTATTTTCAGGCCAATTTCAGCACATCACAAATAAAAATCCCTGAAGCCGAGTTTCTGGAGAGAGGTTAACATTGAGTTTATTCGTGACTAGATTTGGCTTGTAAAGTGAATCTCCAAATGCAATGTTTATTTTGACCCACAGGGGTAAAACCAACTATTTCTCTATTAATGAATGAATTATTTAGTTCAATAAGTGACCTGTTTTTATTTTTCACATCAGGCGAGTGCCTCACATCTGTAACAGCCCTGTTTACTTGTTACTTCCCACATCACTCCATTAAATAAGCATACAGTTGAAAAAGCTGATTCATATGTTAAGTGTGAACCTCTCAATTCTCTTTCAATTCAAAAATAAAGAACAATTCACAGGCAGTATCTGCTTGTTACTGCAATTTAATACAGAATAGAACAGAACATTTACATCACCCAACTACTACCACTGTTTATTTCTTTCAGAGGAAACAGCAGTTGACAAAACAATCTCACCTCAAGGTCCATTTAGTAGCTGTTCTGGAACTTTTATTCATTGCACACGATCTTATTCATCAGCAGATGGAGTTTGGTAGTTGTTCTGGATTTGTAAATGTAAATTTTTTTGCACTTTGAGGACTTCTCATTCAACAGTTAACTTGGAATCTTTATGATCTTTAAGATGTTACTTTGTCTTGATGAGGAGCATATGACATGATGGAAAGCTCCAGAACAGCTACAGGCAGGCAGACCTTTAGGGGAGAACGTTTTGTCAATTGCTGTAACGGAGTACAAGTATGAATTTTAGAGCTCTACTTTTAAGGCAAGACATACAAGAAGCTTTTAAAGTGCTAAAAAAAAAAAAAAAAATGGAAATTTCAACACTTCATTCTATATAACAACTGGCAAACTATCTGCTGGTGACGATCATGCTGTATGATCAAAAGCTCCAGAACAGCTACTAATCAAGCCTAGAGGTGAGACTGTCTTGTCAAGACTTTTTTTCTGTTCTGGTTGTAGTGTGTTTTATGAAGGAGTCTTAAGTCAAAACTGTGCAGTAAAGGGGAAACGAACAATTGCACAAAGTAATACATAAATAATAAATGTATTTCAGAGAGCATACCGTTTTAACATTTCCAAAGCAAATATAGAGGCAAAAAAGAAAAATGTAATGTATGGTGTAATGTAAAGCATTATAATGCTGATTTCACTTATTGTACAGTAAGAGAGTTTGGGAAGTACTAGAGAGTAGTTATAGTATAGTTAGTATGGTATAGTTAGAGTAGTTAAGAGTGTCAAAGCATTTACTGTATATCATGACTGCAGCATTCTGTGAAGCCACCGTATCCATTAATGAAATCATACATTTTTCAATGAGGCATGGCAAACTAACATATTAATGTCAGCCACAAAGAAAAGGCAGTCGTCTAGATGAGGAGATTTTTATTTTCTTTACAGTTCATTAAGTTTTAAAATAAGAAAATCAATGCATGGAATCCACAAAGTCCGCAGTGGTTTTGAGTAAATGCATTCAGTCAGTGGGCAGAAACATGAGTCAGTCTGAAGGCTCACGCTGCTACCACTCCCACCTGCTTCACTGCCATCGGCATTATGTATTTATTTTTTAATGATTGTGTTTTCAGGGGCTGAGTGTAGGAGAGCATGGGGAGTGTATTGACAAAGAAGGTAAAGGGGAGTGAGAGATAAGGTGAAAGCATCAACCACAGACTTCAGATTGAGATTGAGTTCATAGCACATGTTTCTGTTCTGCTGTGATTGGTGCCATCAAAGCCAACACCATGTTGGTTGACTGGCATGATCTGTTTCTGCAAATTGCTGGGGCAAATTGACTTTCCTTTCAGTGCATATAGCACTATCATTTTCAGCATTCCTGCCAATGCCGGAAAATGGTGGCAAGAACTAGCAAAGATGTTGACACTGCAGCATAAAAATTTAGACACACTGTATGTTTAATTTCATATATACAGTTTCCCTCTCGGGGTTCAGTTTACTTCCGAGACTGTCAAAGACAACTCCAACTCGCTGGTGTAACAGACAGTAATAGTGAGTTGACAGCCACGCTGTGGGTGAAACACTGATCTTGCAGATAACACACTCTCTAAAACCAAAGGATATGTCCAGCTGCAGTCAAATCTGCAGTCTACTGTTTTAAAGTCAATTCCGTGAAGATGGATTGCAGTTAAAACAGTTATAATCTGTGACAGACAGCCCATTATTCAAACATCACTACTACAGCCATTTGACTGACTTGTATTGTGACTGAATTTTACACATCATCTGACTGATCAATTGTTCTACAGGAGCACTTAAAGGTATTTTCTTCCACAACAAAAGAAACATTGCACTTTTTTTTTCCAAAGGTCTTTCAGTGGGTACCCAAAGTGGAGGCAGCTTTAATGTGACGATAAGAAAATGTGAAGATTTTAAACTGAAAGTATATTTTCCTTGAATTCAAAATGTCCAAAGGCCATTGATAACAGTCATAACTGTGAGTCTGAAGAGACCAGTATAAGCAATATGTGAAAGTTTGTCTAGACTGTCACAGAGTAAAGGATATTGACATTCATGATATATTTTACTTTTTACACAAAGTTTACTGGCAACTTGTGATAGATTCAATCTCCTTAGAATTTTAAGGGTCGATCTCACTTTTTTGTTCAAGCAGAGTCATTCACATCAACCAAGTCTATGAATACCAATTAATGTCACTGTGGTGTTATTTTATGACAGAATGATTTTTGAGTGTGTAATCGCCATTTAACTTCCATGGATGTTGAAAACCTTTAAGCTCAATAACTCAAAACTATCCTGAAGGCAGATAGAATCATATAATTCTAAGCTCATGAATAAACCCAGCATGACACCTCCATTAGTCCTCATACGCCTGACAGCTGGTGCAAATTGATCCAGTAAACATGAAAATTGGAAATGGCTTAACTTGACCATTTTTAGAGGTAATAAAAGAGTTTGGGTTTAGCTGATGTGTATTGATGTGTGTGCTCAGTGCACCTTCCTCTTAAGATTCAATCATTATTTATAGCCAATATCAGCAGACGTGCAGGAGTCCACCTGATCTAGTAACATAAGTGCAGGAGAAGAAGTGACAATATATGCCAATTCATTTTCTCCATGTTCAAATGTGGCCTTTGCTTCCAGCCACTAATTAATACAGAGTATCCTTGCAGTTGAATGGTCTCATCCTTATCCTCAATGTGCAGGTACACAAACAATCAATGCTTGCCAAGTGCCTGTTCGCTTTTTAATTAGGCTTGCTTTCAAACATATTACATCTGAAATACACTGTGTTCCTCTCCGTGTCCGACAACCAGCATGTGGCTAGATTACACCCAACACTTACAGTGCTGCACATCCATCCACAGCACAAAGCAGGGGCTCAGAAGCTGATATCATCAGTGGGTGCGCACTGCCTCAAACTGCACAGTGTCCAGTCCTGTCCAGAAGGAGACAAATGACAGGTAAATACACCGAACGGGCTGTCACCGTACTGATCTGCTGCCCATTTTTCATTTCATAATAACAATGCAGGGGGACAGTCCTTTTTGTTGGGCCTACTGGTGCGTGAATGACTTGGGGAGGAAATAGGCCCAGTAATTATTCTTTCCTCCACTTGTCCCTCCTGTCGCGTCCCACCATCGCTCACGCACTGGAGATACAGGCTATTGAATCCTGATGAAATCCCAGCAAAAACAATAGCTAGCATACTGGTCGTGCAGTCATCTCCGTGCTCAAGGGATTGTTCCTGGTTGAACACTGGAACTGACACTGAGGGATTGGCAATTATTGGAATTTCAATCACACAGTCAATACAGTATGTGGCAAGCTGTATGAAGAGACCAATATGTAAAAACAAGTCTATTAAACGCTGCTTTCATATGCACATCTAGCTGATGGAAGTGATAGCAGACAATCAGGTAAGCAAGGTATTATGCAGTGAATCTTTTCCTGAGCTATGGCAGTGTCACTTTGTCAGACAGAGTAAGCATGTGAAAATCTAGAGCACTAAATTCAATGTCAAAACATGACAAAGAGATGGGCTGACCTTGGACTGAATGCAAACGCCCTATAGCATAAATGCATGTCCAGATATACTTAACATAAGTGAGTCACAGCACAGAGATGAGGGAATTATGAAAAGCAGCAACACTGACCTTTACTATGCTAATAGAAATGTGCAGCAATGCCCTACAAGAGACAAGAGGATGGTTGTGTTTTATTTACATTTAGCTGTGTTTTCTTGGTCCAGCTGAAACTAGAATAAATGTCCGTTGACCTGTAAAGAGGCCGTTGTCCTCACAGTCAGTACATAAATGATTCCACTGTCTGGTGGTTTCTTTGAGCACATGAAAAGAATATCAAACAGAATAAATATCCATTATTAATATGTACTGTCCTGTGCACGGACTTTATACTATCACATGTGGGGCTTTCATCTCTAGACAAAAACAAATGAGCCTGCCTTCCAGTTGTTTGGGTGTTCATCAGTGAAAACCTGCCGTCCGCTGTGGCTTAGAATGAGTGTTCACTGCATTGTGTGCACCCTTGTGCACGGACTTGTGTGTTCGCGCAAAAAACAAAGAGACAGTATCTGTGTGAACACACAAGAGAAAAACAAAAAAGAGAGTGGGAGGGAATATGCTCCAGATGGCAATGCTGCTGTGCATGGGGATGTTGACAGTAGGCCATCGAAAGGCAAGCCAGCTGGGGGGAGGTCAGGATTTCTTTCCTCTGGGATTCCACAGCCTCACAGGGAGCCAACAAGAGGCAGAAGACAGACAGGCAGACAGAGCACCGGTGCATGATAGGTACAAGGGCCAAGGGTACACCTGCTTCATATCCATTTCTCTAGTTCACAATGCATCTCGAAAACATTTTCTACATTGCTATTCAGGAAACTCTCCCAAATGTTCTCCATGTCACTTTTTACTCCAAGCTTTAACTCATGCTTCGTCCCTTCCACGACCTCCAAATACAATCTACAATCAAGAATCACCACCAGTGCCCGACACACTCTCCCTCGTCACGTGCCCTCAGTTCCACATTGTGGTATGAGAGGGCATTAGGGTCATCCCCAGGCAGAAGAAAGAGCCGAGGGAAAGCCTGTCATAACCAGTGACTTGGAAGGACTTCCAATGCTGAATTGCGTTGGTGGAGGCATGCAGCCATACGGAAGCAACAAAACAAGCAGGCTACAGCACATCACATAAAGGCCAGAAGCATGCATTTGTAGGTGACCTGCTCTCCTTGCAGGTCATCTGAAAGCTATGTTAGCAGCTGGCCTTTTTAATTCACGATACAGAGGCTGATGAGAGTAACATAAAGAGAACAGGACAGGAATGACAAAGAAGGGGAAGCAGTTGCTGGCAAGGGAATGCAGCATGTATGCCCACCCTTCAAACACCTCTACTGGTCAAATCGTGCCCTGGGTCAGGTATGTAATCGGATGTCACAGCGCATTAGTACTCGGTGTATCTTCCACCTTTGTTTATAGTTTGCAGGTTCAGCCCACACATACACTGGACATAAATCCACATCACAGCAGCGGCAGCCTTGGCCACACTCTGGAGCTCTGTTTTTCCCATTCTGCTGCAACTTCACACTTGTTTCAGTCAAGGTCCATTGACTTTGTATGCCCTTAGTCCTTGTCCAGACAACGTGTAACCTTGCATGTATTACATGGTCTGACACAGTCTAGCTGAAAGTGACAAAAAAGAAGGCAGAGGGAGAAAGAAAGAGCTGTCAAAAGTCACTAAGGTGCTAAAACACAGACTACTCTTAAATCATAATGTCACCATCTCCATTCCTTTTTTTTACAGAATACAAAAAAGAATACGAGAGATAAGGAAGGTGGTTTAAAGAAATCAGTATGCCATGTTCCCTCAATTTGCTCTCTACAGCCACAATCTAAATTAAAAAGGTCATGCTTTTCCTTCAAAAGAAAACTAACTGACAAGATCCTTATTCATTATTTTTAGTCAACTGACTTTTTTTTTTTTTTTTTTTTTTACAATCAGCTCTGGATTGTGAGTAGAAAACCAATGAGACGGTATTGCAGCTGCATTATTCATAGCTCCAATCAATGCAAAAACTGTCTAGAAATGCTATAAAGACAGAGTCATAATCATTGACTACCACTGCGGGTCTTTTCAGGTTGTTCTTCGTGCCATAATTCTGCAATGATAAACATCTTTCCGATGAGAAGTGCTTGAAATCGGAGTGTGAAATTGAAGTTATTTGTGAACATTTATAATGCATTTGTATGCGGTTTCCATTCTAGTACATGCACAAATTGATTAGTTTTGGCAGTAATATAAAACATTGGCACCACACTTGTCTTTGTTTGCTGTACTAAACACTAATTTCGAACCGTTCAAGTGGCCACAAAGGAGGAAAGCAGTTTCCAATTATGCTTCATTACAACCACCCATCCCTGAAAATGATCGGTGTGGATCATAAACCTCTGTGAATGTGGGTTTAAGTCTTGCCCAGAGAAGAACCTAACAAATATGACCTTTGTGAGTATGCAAATCCTTAAATCAGTCAAGGCAGCCATTAAATTGTTAACAAGCACAGTCCTTCCATTTGCTCCCTATGCTGCCCAAGTCTGGTAGTAAACAGGCTATTAAAGGGTCTGCCTCTGCCTCAAGCGGCCTCTGGCCTTGGGCTCACAGCACCAGCACTGGAGCTCTTAATGAAGCGGAAAATTAAAAGGTTCGGTCGGACATTGAAAGCTTGTTTCCTATGAAGGGTTTGTTTTTTTATTCATCTCGTTTTACTCGCCTCTCGCCACCACAGCCCTCCACCCTCATTTCACAATCACACTCAAATAATCAAAGGTCATAATCAAATTAATTCACAAAGTGGTTCACGTGTAACAGAAATATGGTCAAGTGGCTGAGCTCAACATAACCACACACGCCTCAAATAATTAGAAAAATAAGCAAAATTGAAATTACAAAAACATAATAAAGTAGAATGAAAAAGTAATATCAGCTTTGGAAACGCAGGGCCTTGCAAATACTTATTTGCATACTTAAGTAGATTTTCAATAAAGTATCGTAGCAATGACATGCTCTACGTGCTTCTAGAGTTCCTTCGGGTCTGTCACAATGTTCAAACCAACCAGAACACTTATCAGAATATTATATCTAGCGGCTTCATAATACTTATTTGCATACTTTAGCAGATGTTTAATAAAGTGTTCTTGTATAGTAGAAGCACCAAGGCACGCTGTATGTGTTTCAAAAATTCCTTCGGGTGTGTTCAATTACTCAAAACAACCGGCACATGGATATCTCATCGGAATTTAATATGTGGCAGCTACTGGTGTACATCATGACACAAGTGACTGTATGTAGCATATTCACTCTGTTACTGACTAACCATACCAGGGGGGGCACCGCACAAAAGAAACACAACATTAACATCCTCTTGACCTATTGCCATTAATATTTAAAACTTTTTTTTTTCCTGCTCCTATATTATAAACCAAGCTCCCACTCATTCAGCTGTAAGACAGGAGAGTGTATCTCACACTCAAATAACTAGCCATGTGCTGAAGGCCCAACCTATGGCAAGAACCTTTGTCTTCTCCAAATGCCATTCTCCAGCTTTTTAATAACTGCAACCACAGATATGTCGCCAACATCCCATGAGGCCGCTTAAAATCTAAGGGCCAACTGAAAACATGCTTGGTCTTTATATCTTGCCATTTTCAAGAGGGAGTCAAGAGAATCCCGGTCTCAAAGGTTTCAAACGGACATATAAAGAACAGGAAGGGGAAATGTGACGGACATGTCAATATCATAAGCCCGCTAGCTCTAATTAAATTCTATGGGTTCAACAGTGAATGAGCCTCAAATACTTCTGAGGGACGCAAAAGGGCTCTTAGACTACTTTGACTGGTAGCCAAGGGACGAGAAATTGTTTGCCAAAGGTAACAGGAACTTTGCTCTGAAAATGGCTTGCTGACCTCTTGCATTGACCTCAATCAATCGGGCCGGCTGCGTCCCACAATCCCCCTCAACTTTTGGCAGTTTCCTTGCGTTACCACGGTGATGGCCTAATTTGAAGGAGGTTGTGGGAGTGGAAAATGCAGTTGCTTATTGTAGGAGAGGACCTGGGACTTCAAACCAGGGATTTGGCCCTGTGACCTTAGCTTCCTGCTTTGTTTGTGTCGTTGCACTGGCTGAACATCTAAATTGGCTTGGCTTTTGTTTTGGCTTTGTATTCCCGGAAGTACTCAGGAAGAAGACTTTGTGTAAATGATGCTATTTATCCAGAGTCTTTGTTTGAAGGTTTTCTTTTTTTAAGGATCATTTAATCTAAACCCCAAAAATATCGCTGTTTTCCACCTAAACATGTGGCACATAGCAGCCCAGATAGGTTTTATTCTATGTGCAGAAATTTAGAAATATACACCTTTGAGATTTAAGCCGCTAACCCAGTACAATGGGGGTGAAATAGAATTTTGTTTGTGGCATTCAAAGCTTAAAAATGACATTTGAAAAGCTCAACGGCAACATCGCTGCAGAATGAGGTTCTGGTTGCTCTGGATAATCCGCAGACTTTGACGTGAATAGTTTTTTATTGGAAACAGTTTTCTAAAGCAGAAATAGAAGAACTTGCCCAGAGCATTGTTTCTGGAAGGACACATTGCTGTTGATTCTTTTTTATAAACATATCATTTTCAGTGCTTTCAGCAGCACAAACAAAATTCCTTTCACCTTTATTGTATTTGGGTGGCAAGCAGAATTCATGGGTACAGATACATAACACCTCAACACATACAACCAAAACTACCTGCATGGCTACATATCACTGGAGGAAAGTGAGAAAATCTCTTATCATGTCAGTGAAGTGAATTTTTCTGGTTTAGTTGGTGGAAGCTACAGCTACGACTATAAACAGCTAACTGAAAGGAAAAATTATATATTTTCCAACATGTAATGGTGGTTATTTTACATGTAGATAATTTACTTTTTGTATGTGGTACATTTTATTATTTGTCACACACAAGCAAAATCTGAGGTTTAAAAGACAATATGAAATGCATGATTTACACCTAACACTGCCTTGGGTGTCTCTGGAGGAGGTAATTTGACAAGGATATTTAACAGGGAACACTCCTTGCATATTCAGTAAAACAATTTCCATGAACCACTGCTTTGTCCAACCACAGGGTACAATGATTTACTAAACAAAACAATGCAAGTGTAAAAACTAATTTACAGCATTGCTGTCTCAAAGGCACACAAAGTACTCTAAATCTTCCTTTAATAGCAAAATTATGATGATTAAAGAGCTGCATGTTTATTCTAATACTTGCCTTAGTGACTTAACATATCCATTGAGACTGTGGATCATTTTGAAGGCAAGCAGATTGAAACGTTGATGACCTGTGTTATCTGTTGCTGTGTTTACAGTATACTTGGAATCTATTCCCTGGACACAGGAAGATGGGTTCTGCCTCCCTCCTCATTCTCTTTGCAATTTCAGTCCATTGGGGACTGATGTCATCAGTGTTCCTGGCATTGTACAAGATGTTCCTTTGCATAAGAGATTTCCCTGCTGATGTTGGCCTGTCATTTCCTTTCTCGTCCATAATATAATGTGACGATGTGGTGTCCCACACAACATGCTCCGTCTGAGAAGCCTGACAATGTCCTGTGTCTCCACCCACCCACACAGCCAAACTGTAATGTTCTTCAACACCCAAAGCTGTTTTCACTGGTGGTGAGAAGTAAAATGGAAAAAAAAGCCCTTTTGTGCTCCTGTACCAGGTGTCATTTGAATATTTTAAGTGCAAAGAGATTCTGCATGGAGAAACATTTACTTGACTACAAAGACAAACCACAGAGCATGGAAAACTAAACAGAGGCCAAACAAAAACAGCTGGTTGCAAAGGTCAATGTTACCCATTTCAAAATAAAAATCTTACTGTTATTTAAGGAAGATTAACTTGGTCCAACAAACTGACAATGTGGGCTTGTAAACCATTCAGCTTTGGTGGAACACTTACTTTGATACTTGAACAGGTTTGTTATTTTGAGTTACAAAAAGAGCAAGGGACCTGACAACTAATAAAAACTGAACACCAATTATCACCTTTGTTCGAGTAGCAGAGTCATATGAAATCACCCTCAATTTTAACTGATCTAACAGTCCTAAGAAGAAACTCATCGAACGATTACAAGGAACTATGATTCACATTAAAGGATAAATGATAATCCTGTTATTCTGCCATTTTGCTCTGCAGAGTTACAAACATCAGTCTACACAGTTGCTTGGTATCCCAAATACAGAGATCATAATGGGATGAGATGATGATGTAGGCCTATCGATACTTGCGTATGCATATGGTTCTGTGGCTACAACTGATTGTAATGTTTTTTGCACTCAAGCTGCCATCATACAGACAGACAACTCTTGTGCTGGTGTTCATGGAAAACAGTGTTTCCCTCACAATGTTCATGCTGCGCTGTTGTTAACAACAAACATGGTAGACCAGCCTTAGTTATTCAAAGTAAATGAACCAACTGCAAAATGTAGTATTTGTGGTTCAAAAGTCACAACAAAGCGGGAAGAACAAGTCTTCTGTTTAAATATCTACCATCCAATGTGATAAAGTATGTGTTGTTTTTGATAACTGGAGACGAGTGCTTAGCCAGTGTTGATGATGTATTCTGATCTTGCGAGCTCTGTGACCTGTAGCAGTGCAACAACAAGTTTGCCTTCAGTGTAATGCTAAGTGCATTGTACAAGCAAATATCATACTGATATCCACTGAATGATAAAGTGGAATTAATTTAATTTTAACTGAAGTGCTTTTAGTTTAGCCTCAACAGTGGCAGAGCCCCCCAGTGCGGAGCAAACACAGGTTTGAGAGTTAATGTCCATAGTTTGTAGTGTCTCAATTCCCACTTGTATTTTTAACATGATTAGAAGAAGCTAGAATAAATACCAATTTTTTAATGTTAGTTCCAAAAAAACTTATTCCCAACCAAACACACTACTTAAAAAAAGATTTTACAAGGCATTTGAAAACATTTGGATTCAATAAGCAGATTTAGACCTGGATTTGAAAAAATTGCTTCAAACATCATCCCAAGAATACATAACTGAAATGTACCAACACTGCAAGCCTGTTGATTACAAAAAGGGCCAAAAGGCAAAAAGGTATTATAAGATTTTATTGTGGAATGTTAATTTGAAATCTGATACGCAGTCATGTCCGATAAGTGTTGTATAAATGTGTAATAGGATGGCACCACTGACTGACAGAAGTTATTGCACATGAGCCACTCTGGCTGATACGTCTCTGAAACTGTAAATACATCTAGTGTGGTTGGCAGAGACAACTGTTCAAAACATCAATTGCTTTCTTTTTCACTCTTGATATTTGTGATGAAGCAGTGGGTGTGATAGAAAATCTCTCTCATCCTTTTCCCTCCAGTTAAAATGGAAACCAGACAGGCAGGAAAAGAGTGGCGGGCCACAGCAGCTTCCATCACTTATCCACCACTCATGCATGATTGAAAGGCCTCTGCAAGCTTGGAGGACTGCATCATTTATACCAGACTCCTTCAAAAATCAAGAGGCAAGCAGCAGCTATAGTTAATATTGACAAAGCATCGACTTAAAGAAAAAAAAAAAATAAAGGCAGAGGCAGAGGGAAAAGTCTAAATAAAGAACAAGTTGATTCCCTCTTGGGTAAAGCTCAGACTTTTGTCTTTTCTTTCTCCTCTGCTCCTGTGCTAATCTTTTAGATGGATTCAGCTAAATTGTTATAGTCTCCCACCGAACATAAATGGAGAGCATCCAGGGATTTGGAGCTGCTATTAGGGAGACAAAATGATCCATCAAAGCAGCTGCTAGGGAAGGAACTGTGAAATAAGGATGATGTGAGAGAAAGAGCTATTTTTGTAGGGATGCCATGTGGTGGTGTTTTTTTCCTCTCCTATTCCCTCGCTTCTTCGCTCCCCTGCACTGGCAACGCGACTGTGCTGAGCTAATCTGTGTTATCTTTCTCCATGTGTGGTCCATACATTTGGTTTTCATCAAACTTGCATCAGGTAAGACAGCATTTAGCTTAGCCCATCAGATCAGCTACACCACCACCACCTCAGCAGCAGCGGCAGCAGCGTCAGCCTCATCAGGCCTGCACTCTGGGCTCACAGATGGATGATCACAGTTAGAAACTGCCTCCCTCTCTCTTCCTCTCCTCCTCCTTGTCCACATCAACAGCTTTAGGTTAAAGCAGAGGATTTCTGCTCATCAGTCAGAGCCCAAGGGTGTATGATGTGTTGAATCTGCATTGGACTCCGGGCTGGTTTAGAGAGAACCAGTTGAGGGAGTGGTGGGAGGTGGAGGATAAGGGGGTCACCACACTGATTAATGACTGAATGCAGCAGAGCACCACATTCTCCATTTCCTCCGCCTACATCACCATTGGAAAAAGGAGAGATTTTTCCAGCACATCACTGATGCAGAATCCGAAACCTCATCCAGCTGTGTTGCCGATATCGAATCCGAGCCCCCCTTCCAAGCAGTGGGATTCAAATCACTCAGCTCAGCTTTTGTTTTAGCAGCTTTTTTTTTCTCCTCCCTGGTCCCGGAGATGGAAAGCTTGCACCTGTCAGTCACAGCTGCAGCTGGGTTTTGATGCCTTTAAAAGTGTGACACCGTGCTGTGATATGAGACAGGAGCCCAGGCTCAGTCTGTGGTTGTTCACCTGCTGGGTTTCCAATGGGAAATGGAAACTTACTGTTTAGTTTTTGCAGCCTTTCCTCACACTCAACAAATCCCCCACAACTGAAAACAGCCACCGAAAAAGGGGAAAACATCTGCACAATCTTATCTCTAGAGAACAAGAATCATGAATCAATACTGATTTTTTTCCTGTTTAAAGTCATACAATGTGCAATCTGGCACAAGAAAGGCCATGAAGATTCAAAAAATGCTTGTAGAAAATTCAGCTTCAGTAGCTGAGAAAAAAAAAATCTGGAATAAAGGCGGCAAGATAAAACACAGACATTTAAAGACTTGAAAAATGGTCTCTGTCCACAAAGCTGCATGCAAGTCATTGCATTAATCAACATCTTTTAGCAAACAAACAAAATCATGTAATACAGACACAAGCAGTGTCACATATGCTAACACACACCTCGTCTAAGAAAAAATTTGCTCAGTGCTAGAACAATCAGAGACAAACTGTTCTCTTCGCCCTCCCACGTATGTTTAGCACGAGGTAGGCCCCAGCCTC
>NW_019525169.1:1350593-1353939 GCF_002814215.2 Seriola lalandi dorsalis | reverse complement strand
CTGATTTGTACCACTCTGCCAGAGACCGCTGAGAGAGGCTGTGGAACACATGGTCCTCTACACTTTGTAAAAAAAAAAAAAAAAAAAAAAAAAAGAGCAGGACGAAACACACTCTTCCTCCACCCTCTCAGAAGCATTGGAGGTGTGATTTAGGTGGTAGAAACACTGCAAGCAATCCACCCCGGTGCTCTGACAATCTATACTGTTGCTACCACCGCTGCTTCCAATAAGTGGCCAGGACGTTGCCTGAAGGCTAGCTACCGTAGAAAAAGTGGATGAAACAGGGCTTGCTGACCGACATGAACCATAAAATAAGAAAAGCTGGGGAAACTTTTGTGTAAACACAACTGCATGTTTTTCATAGGCACCTCCAGGGCGGTTTAGCTTCACATCTCTCTTAGGTTCCAGTGGATAAAGAGACCCACGCTTAAAATCACATCCAGGCTCCCTAAGTAATATGCTACTGAATGAAAACAGCCTGGGAACATGTGGAAAGGACGAAGCAAGCAATCCATTTCATGTGTTTATACTCAAGGCCGAGGAGCAAGACAGGTCTGCGCTGTCTTTCCCCAGGCAAAGGGTTTTTGTTTGACACAGATCAGCTCAACTTTGTTTACCGTTTCCTTGATTTTCTATTTACTTTCCCCTTTGCAGAGCTGTGGGGCTAAACACGTGTTTGTGTTGCAGAGCCCAGTGTGATGCTGGAGGTCCCTTGGTTCAGAGTTGAGGCTTTTGACTGATGGACAGGTTTCCCTCTGGCCATGGTATCCTGCCTTTCTGCCTACAAACATTCACTTGTGCAGCATCAGAAGAAAGCCTGGAAAAGCTCCACAGGAAGAGCTGAAAACTGAGGGGATTTGCTTTGATTTTGTTGGAAGTCTGTTCTTTTTTTTTTTGGTAGCACCATATAATCCATTCTGAGGAATTACTATACAATTGCATAACTAATAAAGTGTAAAAAGTACATATTTGCTGTAATGTCTAGTTTACAGTAATATGGGAAGTTTACAGGGAAGTGACACTTTGCAGCAACATTTTTTCTCACATGATACAGCACCATTGCACTATCCAAAGTGTTACCTTAAGTGTAAGATGAAAAATAAACATTCCACTTTCTATTTGTATACTTTTTCATCACCCTAGCAGAAAAAGCAGTTTTCGCCTTTTTGTCCAATTTTCACCTTTTTATCCACCTTGTAATTTCTTTTTTAAAGGAGGAGGGCAAAAACTCACAACACAGAGCAAAATCTGTTTAAAAAGAGCCACTCTGTTATGAGGCATTTTAAAATGGGGAATGGCAAAAAATTAGACAAATCACTACAGGAGAGAGCATGTCCCTTGGGTGCATGTAAGGGTGGGAGCCCAACTGGAGCTGCGAGCAGGGGTCAGGGAATCACTGGTGTGGGCATATCCAAACGCGCGTGTGTAAAGTGCACGGTGGCAGCAGCAAAGTAACGAATGGCCTATGAGCATGACAGATTAGCGGAGCAGATAGGATGAAATGGCATAGAAGGTGCAGGAGGGGGATGAGGCGTCATCCATCCCGGTCCGCAGGCGATCCATCAGGACATGCCGGGGTCCGGTAAAGGGCAACCTGGGAGATGTAGCAGGAGACAAAAACCTGTCTGCCAGATGTTGAACACTATTCCTGGGTTGGATCATCTGGCAAGGGAGTGTGTCTCTCTGTGTGGGCGCGCGAGAAAGATATGGGAATATTTGAATGGTCGTGAATGTGAATTAGGCTGTGGGCGAGATGTGAGAGATCCAGCTGTATGTTTGTCCGTATGAGTGTGTTTAAGCGAGAGGCACAGCATTACAATGGGAATTCAAGCGTACTAAAGGTATATGTGAGAGGTTCGGTATATATTTGTGCGTGTATGGGCCCGCTGTATATACTCAAGAGAGAGAGAGCGAGCAATAGGTGAATGCTCATTTGTGTAAGACTGAGGTGGGGTGGGGGGCACAAGCACAAGCGGTGTGAGTCCAAGAAAGCGTCAGTAATACAGTGGGAATACTTGAATATTTGTATGTTATACTCCAGCTGTATGAATGCATGTGTGTGCAAGCTACACACTCACTATTCAAACATGCTCAAGGTTACCGACCCGCATTCAGAACTCCAGTACAGTTGTATCAACCAGCTCGACACAAAGCCTCCATGTCCTCACTCAGAGCCACACGACAAAGGGTTAAAACAATATCCTGTCTGATAACTCGGGGCTGAATAGGAGTGAGATTTGCTTCGGTGATTATGCAGTCAGACACAGCAGCCACTTTGATGCGTGATCATACTGTTGATGGCTTGAGAGTGCATGGATAAAATGACAGTTTTGTATTCACATATACACCGCCCACCCACCGTCACTACTAACGCGACACACACACTCAGATATACACACTAATCCCCAGACTGTTTGCCCTACATGCTAAAGTAAAAAACTGTGCTGAAAATTCCAATGTGGGGTTCGGCTTTGAAATAGACCTCCATTGCTCCAGGTGCCCGAGGTCATGAAATCAGAATGAGATGCCTCCCGAGAAGAGTGTTTGTCAAACATCATTTTACATCTCCGTCTTCTCCAGCTTTGGTGCGTTTGAATGAGAAAAGGATGGTGGAGGGGGAGGGGGCCAGAGGTGCTGGAACAGACAAGCATTCACAGACAAAAACACACACTGATTCGAGGATGGTGAATTTTGGTTGCTGCTGAAGAAAACTAAGAAACAGAACATCAAAATGCACGATCACATCCAGCCTCTGGGCCTAAGCTTCAGGCTGGTCATGCAATATTTCTGAGTGCTTGGCTTCCGCTTGCATTGAATGTGTCATCACATAGCAGGGAAGGTGCTGATTACACACAACAATAGCAGCAGTAGAGGATGCTTTGCTACTATATATAAAGCAATACAACAAAAAAGCAAAAAGAAATTCATTCACTTTTAGTTGGTTACAGCAGTGCAGCAAATTCATAGCTTTTGACGGCATTAGGGATCCATGCACTGGTTAATGGTGCCTCCAGATTGCGAAGGGCTGATTAATTGATTAGGCCCATTAGCAGAGGAGCATTAGAAGTGCTATTAATTTTGCAGCAGCAGCGCCCCTACGCGTGCTGCCGGAGAGCAGATGGCAATGAATGATGTATTTTGTTAGAACAGTAAATATTGACAGGTGCGTCTGGGTGCCTCCTCTCGCTCCCCATGGACGATGCAAAGGGAGAGCATTTTAATTGGCTGTCTCCAGTGAGGAGACCTCTGAAAAGCAGATGCCCTGACCCAGTCTGGCCCAAAAAAGGCAAATGAAGAAGTGAGCAGCTTCGAGTCATGATGCTTTACCCTCTATTGTTAACGTGTG